>NW_010157793.1:0-17872 GCF_000695765.1 Mesitornis unicolor
CGTTCTGTGATTCTGTGATTCTGTGATCTTAGTCCAGGTGTTGGCTGTGACACTCACCTCCTGGGGGTCTTCAGAAGCCTTGTCTAGAACAGAAAGTTATCATGCTTAAATCTATATCATTATAGTAATACCTTTTTTATTTTCTTGGATATGATTATTCTGATTTAAACCAGGCAGCATAAAACAATTGAAGTAAAGACATACTAGAATGCAAATCCTGTGCAGATGTTGCATCAACATAACTACATTAATTTAAATAAGCTAGGTCGCACCTGTGGGACTCTTCTCATGTAGCCAAGTCTTTAGTCTCCGTCTGACTGTGAACTTTCTGAGCTATATATTGATGAAGCTTGGAGCAGTCTGTGCTCATCCTGCTTCTCCTATCTTCCAAGACATCTCCTGCTGGTTACTTATTCTACAAAGAGACAACCTTATTTATTGTCAGAGTTCAGGCCCATGGTTGAAGGAAGACCTCCTGGTTAGAGGCAAAGGTCTCTATTAAATACAGGGTACTGAACTAGGTGCTTGATTAGAAATGTCTTTAAAATTACAGTAGGCTTGCTTTTTTCCACCTTTGGTCCTGACCACCTACTAGTCTAATTGGAAAAGCAACGTTTTCTTGCTATGTTTGCATTAAAGCATCTGGTCGAAGGAAACCTATGCTATCTCAGATATATAAATAAACAAAATTTTAAGAGTGTGTAGTTTGCAAAGTCAGCCACGTGTTATCCATGACATGAGCATTGTCTCCAATACGCTATTGCAGCCTTTGCCTGTCTTTAAAATGATAGACTGCCGCTACAGATTCAGCTGTCCAAGTACAGAGCAAATGGGAGGAGATCCTACATGTTTGGTCTAGGTAAAAGGAAGATGTGACTGAGAGGGAAAACTAAGAGTGCTCACATCTCTCCTGATTTTGCTTCACTGATAATCCTTAATTCCACTTTTTTGTTAGAACTTATTGTTGCGGTGGTTAATTTTTCGTTGAACTTCGTAACCTCGCATCCAGTGGGACCTAGCAGTCAGATGGATAGGTGGATTGGCATGAGGGTGGTTCTTCCTGCTGGGGCAGGTCCATCTCCTGCATGTTGGTTCCAACAAGGACAGTAGATGTTTCTTCAGGAGAGAAGCTTTTGTCTGGGACCATTCAGCATGAAGGACTGGAAATCCTGAGTCTCTTTAGACTTGATGCCCAAAATCTGATACATCTAAGTCTCCCACATCTAAGCCATTCAAACCTCAGAGGAAGCACACTTCCATCAAACTTCTTGTCTTCCATTAAAAAAAAAAAAAAAAAAAAGTGAAGAAATCATGGAAGGGCATGAATGATCGAAGGTCCTTATTATTTTTTTTATGCAATTTCTGCATATCCTTATTTTCCAGGGGGTGTTTTGAGATCTGGTATTCCTTCAGAGCACAGTTGTTGTAGTGATCTTGTCAGCCAGGTAATTACCTCCTCCAGCAGAAGGATCAGTCTCAATCATTAATTTAATGCAAATTTGAAATTCTGATTCCTGTAAAAAACATAAACTAGAACAGAAATGTGTAATGCTTCCAACGGCATTTAATTCTGAAATACAGAATGTCCAGTTAGAAAAGCAATTTTATACTAATTGTTTTTTGTCTCCATGTACAGTCGCCTGTTTGCTATACTGGATTTTCTAGCTGTATCTTTATTAGCAATCGATGTGGGGTTTGTTCTGCCTCTATGAAATCAAAAACATGACCACAGCAGCCCCAGAATTTTTCCTTGAATATGTTTGTATAGTCATGATAAAAGCAGGATTTGTTCTGTAGAAACATTAGGATCAAAAAACTGAGATTACATTAGTCAGTGATAAAGAGGATTTTTCTTTACTTTTAAATATATTTTTAGTAAATAGCAACCAAAGCTCTAATAGTGCTGTTTTATAGTTATTTTTGTGGGTAGAACTGCATGAAAGATGCATGGTAAACATTGACATTCTAGTAACCTACGTCCTTGCTTCAGTGTCTTTTTTAATGCTTCTTTCTTTATCTTCACTTTTTGCTCCTTATTAGATCATTAATTACAAGGTCACATCAGTTGTACTTTAAATGCATAATGATACTGACTCTCTAAGGTGGTGTTACACTAATGTTATTGCTAATTATAAAACTGAATCCAGTAGAACATCATTCTCCAAAATGCCATGCACTTGTTCATGGTAAAATAAGCAAACTTTGCAATTTATGGCAGCTTATAAATGATAAATTTTATCACATGATAAAAAATTGCATATACTCTGCAAGGAACACAATTCTTTGTGTTTATTTTCCATTTCTTCCAATTTTTTAGTTTATTTTCCGTTACAAACAAGACAAGTTGCTTTGTAAACAAGAAAGCCTACCCATATTTTCATACCAAAGCAGTGACCTGTTAAAGATGGACTGAATTATCTTCATTTTTTTCAGTCTATGTCAGTTCTAATAAATGAGTTTTCGATGCCGCCAGCTGAAACCAGCTGTTTGGTGGATGCTCGGCATTGTTTGCCAGTGTAGGTTGTGTGGCTCCTGTGACATACGGGATCAGCTCTGCACTTGTTTGAGCAAATAGTCAGCTGTCAGCTAATGGATCTGTTAGCGAACTTTCCACAGAGTATCCTGTCTGCAGCTTTGCATGAAAGTTTAATAATGAAGTCATGACTTATTTGAAAGTTAAGAGAACCTTTTCGTAAGATATTTGTTTCACATTTGAGAAGCAAAGGTGCTTCTTTTCTTGACAGAAACAATTAATTTTCTGTTTGCTAGCACTGAGAAGTGAAGGTAGAGTAGCAGTGGAAATCCGCAGTGCTTTGTTTTCAGCTGTTTATTAGCTATTTGTGATCCTCAAATGAAATTATTTTTTATGTTATGTTGCATGAGGTGGTTGATTTTAGTTGGTTTTTTTGTTTTTGTCTTTAGGCGGGAAAATATTTGCAATCCTGCTTTATCCTCCTGGAAAGAGATTTAACTTACTTGTTCTTCTAACTTGACGTATGAAAGTCAAAGTGAAAGTGAAAAATTACTTTTGTGCCCTTTTTATCTCTATGAACAATTTCAGTAATCAAAAGGAATGGAAAAGAGAAACGCTGCAACCTGCCCTTCCCCTTGGTGGTTTTTCTTTTGCCCTACCTCTTCATTTAGTTCTTGTACAGTTTTAGTATGCAGTTTAGTCCAGAGGTTGAGAAGAGAACAACTCCCTAGAGCATCTTTCCCTTTGCAGCATGTCAGAATGGCGACGTGTGGCTGTTGTTCCTGGCCTTGTACCATGATGAAGTCTTCAGAAGGCATCTGGGGACATGCTATATCGTAAAAGAAGTGAAAAATCAGAAGGGTGTCTCCAGTTGGCTCCAAGGGGAAACTCCTCATTTTTCTTGGGTGGTTTGGTCTCATTTTTTCCCTAGCAAATACGGTTTTGTTATCAAATCCATTACAGCAAGTGCAACAAATGTGAGGCTCTCCCAGCTTTTGGTCTTTTGGGTTTCAGGCTGACATCTAGCCCTTAAAATATTGATGAGGGTGGGCAGGGTATGAGAGGGGAAATAGATACGGTATTTAGAGACCTTTCTTGAAGCACTTCTGAAAACTTTGTGTCCCAAGGAGCCAATGAGTGGATAACTTCTGTAACTATAAACTGGAAAGAGCAAAGACGTGTTGGATGAGCAAGTGTTTCTGTTGAGTGTTTCACCCACCTCTCCAGGCTGCATGGATAAGGCTGCAGGAACCCTGAGGGAACTGTTTGTCAGTATCCTACGATATGATGGCTTATGAGGAAAAATTGGTTTTTCTTGTCCTGGTAGGTCATCCTACTGAAAGGAAAGCAGAAAAGGAACCCACAAAGATTTTACTGGCCACACTTTTCAATTGTCATTGAGCAAAGCTTTTTCACTCTGCTATAAAAGGGAGTTGGATAGATGAGAGGGCAGGATTGACTTTGTTGGGGCTCTCTTGTTTGGCAGAGGGGTTATTAAGGGCCCCCTCACATTGTCCAAGCTGTTTGTAGAGTATTGAGTGACAGTGAACTTTTGCCCTTTGTATGACTTCTCCAAAAAGCTCAAGTCAAATTAGATGTCACTGAAGTATCGCTTGATGACTACTTCCTGGAGTACTCTCATTCTATTGATTTTTGTGGACATCCTGCTAACCTTCAGCTGTCCTTCCAGTAATCATTTTAGTTTCTGTCTCTTCTTGAAAACATTCTACCATAGGATTATTTTCATCTAGAAAGCAGAACAAGACATCTGTGCTTTTAGTCCACGTCTTTCTGAATGTGGCTTCCTGAGAGACCTCTGGCTCCGGCAAGCTGACTCCTAACCCCCCCCACCAAATGTGTGGGCACACTGCTCAGAACCAACAGGAGAACATTTGTTTCAAAGAAAGAACAAGCTGCTGAAGTTACTTGCAGAGTTTGCTTCTGACACCAGTTTGGTCTAAAATAATGATTTAACTACTGGGAAATCAGTGGCTTGTGAACAACATACCTTGGGCCAGCATTTCATTGAATAGATGGACTTCTTCAGAGCAACTAGGAACTTCTCATCTCTGTTTCTAAAAAGAGTTCAGTGTGTCAGAAAAAGAGCCATGAATTTTATGACAGAAATTTATTCCTTACTATTATTCTGTTGCTAGTCAGACAAATGGTAATAAACATAGTTGTGAAGTTATTTCAGTTGCATACATTTTTTATAACAAATGCAATACTAGAATAATCAAATCCAACATTGCATTCCAGCTGCTCAGGGATTTATTTCTTTATCCAGTAATTTCTTACAAGACTAAAAAGTAATAAGTCATTGGGTTTTTCCCCTCCATAGGGTGGGCAATCATTTTTCCCTTTCCTACTACTCATTCTTGGTTTATGTCATCATCTCTCCCCTCATTCCTCTAATTCCTCCTCATAAATGCATGCACAGTATGTTATAGTATTTTCCACCAATGTTTTTGACTTTTAAAAGCTAAGGAGTTTGCTTCCTTAAATTTGTTTTGTGGGTATGCAGTTATAAAATTAGAGCTTTTACATTTTTTTCCTGCTTATTTCTGAATGTCTCTCTCTTTGAAGTGCTGATTGAATCTCTGTTGTTAATCTCTTTAACCCCTGAAAGAAGATTACCTTAACAGTGAAGTGGCTGGGGAGAGGAGAAGCAAGGGAGAGGCTGACTCTCTTTCTCTGGAATGAATTCAGGTCTTCAATAAAGGCTTTTCTTTAAGCACCGAGATGTACCAATGGTAACTTCTTGCTGCTGACCAGGGCTGAAGTGGGTGAGCACATATGGGTGACAGCAGTTGTAATTGGTGCAGGGTAGCTTTGTCACCAGCTGTCTGGACAAATCAGCAATACCATGGGCAAAATCCAGCAGTTTTACCAGACTTGGTAAATTATTTTCTCTCTATTTTTTTCTTTTTTAATCTCGGAGTCTTATCAGCCTGTTACAATTTAACCAAATGCCAGAAGTAAGGGAGGAAAAATATTTGTGATGAACACTGGATCGTACAAATGTCCATACATTTCCCTTTTAATCTGCTTCATTGGCATAAGTAGTGTGCTGGACTTTTGAATCATGTATGATTCTTAACTTTCAACCAAAGGCTGGGAATCCATTAGCAAACCCAGTTTCACAAAGGTGATTGGACTTGTATTCAGTGCTAGCAGAAAACTTTAATTGCAGTTTTTTAAAGAGAATCACAGGAATAGGCTTCAAAATAAGGCAAGAATTCACACTAGGCCCAAAAGAACTGGTTTGAATTATAATGTCTATTTGCAGTGGAAAGGAAATTAAAAGGACGTGATTGGGTGTTTGATTGACTTCTGTTGTGAATTAACAACTGGCTTTTCTGCTGTAGATGGTAAGACATCTTCTGTAAGGTATTTAGACACATTACATTCTTCGTGCATGTATTTGAGTCTTGGTCTGTTAACATTTGTGCACAGTTGATCAGTTGGCAATCATAGTATCAGAAGTAAAAAAATCAATGGATAAGGTGTGCTTTTGTGATGATTCATTTTTCTGTGTAAAACTCTCAGTCAGTGTTTGAACAATGCAGTGATTTGACTTTGTTGCTACTTGTTTCTGCACCAGTAATTATGTTACATTACAGCATTAGGGGCTGAAATGACAGGCTGAATATTCTTAATTTTATAAGCAGTAAATTTCCTGTGGTGTTTTACCAGCTATGGACCACCTTCTTTCCAGGAACTCTGATTCACAGTTCTGAAGGCAATTACAGTATCGTTAATATTGTAATGGTTAGTTATACAGAGGAAATTAGTTTCTCTCAGTGTGACTATATTAAGGCAGCATTTGTTGGGAAAGATTTACTTTGTTCCATATTTCTGTGCCTAATAGTTAACAAGGTAAGAGAGAATTGAAAAGGAAAAAAAATAGTTGCACGCACAGTGGGAAACAGTCTCCCTAAGAGTCCATGATAATCTTGTAGTTATCAAAAGATGCATTTTTAATGCTTTCAGACTGCTGCTGTTTCTTTTTTTTAACTGATTCATTAGAGAATGCGGAGCAGTTGGTTTCCTATTTTTGTGGAGATTTCTCCTTTTGAACTTAAAGTAGATTTTTAACTTTATTATTATTATTTCCCTTAGAGCATAGCTATTTTCATGCCAGACTAGTGCTGCATCTAATAGAGACTCCTGTTTTCTTATCGGTTTGCCTCCCAGCTGGGGTGAACCAGAAGAGGCCTGCTATCAGTTGTCACCACCTGATAAATGGCAGGTGGTGACTTCCTAAGAGGCAGTAATTTTAATTGTTGGTGACATGCCTCCTCTCCGATTACCCCCATCAGCAGGTAATAGGCGTCCCTCTGGTAAACAGCTCTGGCACAGTCTGTGGTGGGAGCTGGTGGTAATCTTGGGACGTCAAGGCTGTAAATTGTCACCTATCCAGGCGCAGTTCCATTTCTAAACTACTACAGATGTTGTAATTACTATTCTGATTTTTTTTCCTAAATCTAGTTAGACTCTAGAGCTTAAACCTATCCTGTGGCTGTGAGTATCCCAGGTTTTTTGTGAGTTATATTTTGAGGGCAGGCAATGGATGAGAACTTCTCTCCATCTTTAAAGACATAAGTTGTAATTCCACCAGCAGGTCAGGAATTTATTGCACAGGTGCTTAAAAAAGAAAGCAGGAATAACTGGTTTTCATCATGTAATTGCTTTGGGTTTGCTTCATATAGTTTACTCTGGGTTTGTTACTTCTGTTTCCACTTCCACCCTGCTGTAGAAGTCGTCAGTGTCTTTTCCTTCTCTGTTGCCTAACTCCTTTTTTTTTTTTTTTCTTTTTCTATTTTACCATTTACAGTCTGCTGAGTAGCTGGGGTGAAGAATAATCTGAATGTGCTGTTAGTGGGTGATGTCGTAAGGGAAAATAATTAAGTCTTCCCTATTCTGGGAATGGTTTAGATTTTCACAGAATCACAGAATCACTTGGTTGGAAAAAACCTCCAAGATCATCACGTCCAACCACTCCTGTCTACCCCCTAAACCATATCCCTAAGTACCTCGTCTACCCGCTCTTTAAATACATCCAGGGATGGTGACTCCACCACCTCCCTGGGCAGCCTGTTCCAGCTTCTGACAACCCTCTCAGTAAAGAACTTCCTCCTTATCTCTAACCTGAACCTCCCTTGGCATAGCTTGGTGCCGTTTCCCCTTGTTCTATCAATGTTCTATCATTTTATTCCAGAACACTTCTTCATCGGAGTTTATTGCCCGCACATGGTAGTATTTGCTGGGGGTTGTTTTGGGTTTTTTTTGAACAGTAATAAATCAGCATTTTTCATAACTTTTTGGGAATCTTTTGTGTCAACTATCAAAAGGCACAACATGGAGATAAACTCAGTTTTTTCCTCTCATTCTCACAGAAGCAACCATGGGGTGCATTAAAAGCAAAGAAGATAAAGGCCCAGCCATGAAATACAGAACTGATAATGCTCCAGAACCTGTTATTTCCCACGTCAGCCATTATGGATCAGACTCTAGCCAAGCAACACAGTCACCGTCAATAAAGGGATCAGCAGTTAATTTTAATAGTCATTCCATGACTCCTTTTGGAGGGCACTCAGGAATGACACCCTTTGGAGGAGCATCATCTTCATTTTCAGCTGTGCCAAGTCCATATCCTAGTACATTAACAGGTGAGTGTTACAAAAAATGATGCTGCTATTATTATTGCTTGACAGACATGTTCAAAAAAGTGCTATGACCCCTTGCCACACAGACATAAATTGCAAAGTTGAAATAATTTTCTTTTTATGCATTTCTGATTTTCAGTATCTTTACAGTTCAGATAATAATTCAGCACATATTCACGAGTGACTGGGCCTTGTGGGTTGAGTGTTTTGGCTTTTGGTGTTGTTGAGGGAGTGAGTTAGGATCACAGCACAGAAAAATTTAAGACTTCTTGAAGGCAGTAATGGGAATAGGTGATTAAATTGTGGTAGAAATTCTAAGCTGTTCGAGGGATGCACATGGGCTAATTGCCTTAAACTTCTGAAGAGGGATGCAAAATTAAAAAGACTTCAAATTCAGGAAATACCGATTTTCAGATTTATTTAATTAGCTGTACATTGCTTACATTAATGCAACATCAAACCTCTTCATTTATAAATCTGAACAAGATATACAGTGTATTCTGTATACTTTCTGAACAATGTATGTGAAATGAAAGAGCAGAATTCTCATTGTTGGTGGTCGTATTAAAAGCAAAGTTGAAATGTAAAAACAGAATTTACAAGGCACAGAGATCTTGGCTGAGATGTAAAATCTCTAAAGATTCAGCATTTGAAAGCAACATGCATATTTGACATTATAAGCCCACCTGTATATAAAAACGTAAAAATGCATTGCAAAAACATTAAGTTTGTGCACATGACTGATTTTAGTAGTTTTGCTGGATATTTTTGAGGGGAAGCTGTAAGGTTTTTTTTATTGTTATTATTTTATTATTGTGTTTTGAGATTGTCTTTCAAAATAAGAGTACATAAATTGTACTCTTGGAACAGGTTGCCCAGAGAGGTGGTGAAGGCCCCATCCCTGGAGATATTCAAGATCAGGCTTGATGGGGCTCTGAGCAACCTGGTCTAGTAACATTGTCCCTGCTTACTTGCAGGGGGTTTGGACTAGGTGGCCTCTAAAGGTCCCTTCCAACCCAGTACATTTTATGATTCTATGAAATACTGATAATTACTGATAATTCTCTTACTGCATGATTTACATTTGAATCCATTACTTTGACTAGGGCTACACTGTCCAGCGGAACTAATCTCTCTCTCATTCCTACATTAGTATCTTTCTAGATGTTAAACAGTTTGTTTCTAGTTTCTTGGAGTCTCCTCGTTTTTTTTATATGCAGTTAGAAAGTTTTGTAGTATTGTGATTTTAAAGTATTGATTTTCTTCACCTGCTAAAGAATTCTCTGGGGATGGTTTATTTCTGTAGTGGTTGGTTTCTATTTGTGGGAATATGTTACGTATCCCCACAATTTTCTTGCACCATGTAAGCAGTTTGTGTCATCCAAATAACTCAGTAACGTAGTGATGCAAGCAAAAATCAGCTGAACTGTGTTGATTTCAACTTAGATTTGGAACTGTTAACTTCTAGGGAATATTCTAATTCATTTTCAGTTCATAAATCACACTTCAACAAACCCTCAATTACTCTAACCTCCAGTGGGGATTTTTTGTTCTGTTTTTCCTAGAGGAGCTGTAAATTTATTTCCAGCTGAGGCCTGCTGAGATAGTGTAATCACAGGAAGACTCTAAATCACATGAAAATATTTAAGTGATTAGGAGCTCTTGCATCAGAAAGTGTACATTGTAAAAGAATAGTAGATGTGGGCAATACCCATTGTACTTCATTCTTCCTTTCTTTTTTCTGTCATGTTAATTGTAAGATATAAAATTAGATGCAACATGTTCCTGTTGGTGGTCTTCCATGTATATGTATATGCATGTTAGAGATGTGATACTGTACTTTAAAAAGTAGGTTATTGCTTGGACTATCATTAGACTTCCTAAATGTCCATTAGACTGTGAAATAGCATTTCTAGAATTTAAAAAGTCTTTCTGAATTGCCGATCTGCAGTTTTCTATTTTAACTTTCTTCTAGTTATGGTACAAAGTTCTTTATTTTTGCTCACAGCTTGTACATCTCATATAGCCCGTTCTCCCTTCCCTCTGTCTCTTTCAGCTCAGTTTTACAGATTAGTTCTTTAAAGCATAGAAAATGTTTTCCTACTGTGAGTAGAGTCACATGTGTATCCTGTTTGTGGGACATGTTCAACGACATGCCCTGTACCGGCAGTGGGATGGGGAAGCAAATTCCTTGGGATTGGTAGAGCACATCTGCTCATCCTGTGACGTATCTTGGTCCTTGTTCTCTAGAGTAGTGCACTGATGGATCATCCTCAGCAAGTGTCATCTTCAGCGTTGGGGAGACCTGATGGAAATAAAAAAATTATTAGTTGTAAAGCACAGAAATGTCTTTGTCCCTAACAGAATACTTTTATTTCTGGTACAATTCCTTGAGTAGATCTTGATGTGTAACCCCAGAAAGTTGGGAATGCATATGTTATTTGTAGCTAAGGTCAACAGGAGGCTACTTCTGTATAAATCAGTGGCTGATGGTTCACTGTTGTGGTGTTGTAGGATCTTCTAAAATTGCATTTTTTAACAAGAAGCTAGTTAATAAAGAGACTAGCTTTTTTTGCTGCTGATGTGTTGTGCAAATTTCTGTATAGAAGTGCTCTAATTGTTAAAATATTCTTCCAGTGCTGTATCTAGCTGCCTTTTATGATGTGTACATTTTTATACTTTTAAATATATTTAATATATTTAATTTTTATATTTAAGTATATTTTTAAGTGTCTGTTTATAGGCTTTACTCTGTTTTAAGAAATGAGGTGATTATTGATCCAGATTCCAAAGTGAGATGCAACCCAGTGTTTACTTGCTTCCAAATGAAAATCAATGAGTTGTTTCACAGACAAGTCCTTAAATCAAGTGTTGCAGTGTTACTGCTGTATCATATGAGTTTCTTCATTCTTTTTCCTAAGGTGGTGTTACTGTATTTGTGGCCTTATATGATTATGAAGCTAGAACTACAGATGATCTTTCATTTAAGAAAGGTGAACGGTTCCAGATAATAAATAACACGTAAGTGTACTTGTTCACAGATGTCCCTTGGTTGTTGGGAATAAATAGATCCTCAACTCTTCTTGAAATCTGTGTATCCTATTTCAGTGAAGAGTAGATAGTTTTGTTGGGGTTTTTTGTTTGTTTTTTTTCCATGCATTCAATGTTTAACAAGTATGGGGTTAAAATATTGATACTGGTAAGACAATAACCTTCAGGCTGAAGTCAGGATTGGTGTAGATGTAGAACTGTAGTGACTGGGACAGCCCCAAGCCTGTGTAAATAAACAGGTAGAATAATCTGGGAGAGGCAAACGAAGACTAGAAAACTGGGAGGTTTATTTACACCTATCTGCCATAAAACATTTTGTTGCAGGTTTGCATTTTGCATATATAGATAAATTTCTTTAACATTAAAAAATAGAATTTAAAAAAACCCAACATTTAAAATACAAAATTCCATTAAGAGGCACTAATGTTGCTTACGAAAGAAAAATATAGTTAGATGCAGCACAGACTATTTTAGATGCCTTTGTAATTAAAACAACACGTTACATAAATTTAACCTACCTTTCATATGGGAGGATGTTGTAGCTGCTGGAGAATGATGTATTGTTTATATATGGAGGAGGTAACTGATGTTGCATTGCAGGGAAGGAGACTGGTGGGAAGCAAGATCCATTGCTACAGGAAAAACGGGCTACATCCCAAGCAATTATGTAGCTCCTGCAGACTCCATTCAAGCAGAAGAGTAAGACATCCTATCCTGTCAATCTGTTCTTTTTATCCATTCTACATTTTGTGCCGTGTGGTGATACTATTCCTTTAAGTCAGTAAATGTAACATTTATGGGTAAAGTAGGATAATACTGCTAATTAAAGGATAGCAATGCTACTTGGATGATGTCAAAGGTATAATTATTAGTAAGTGTGAGGTGGACGCTCATGCAAATGTTTTATGCCTGCTTGCTATATGTAGGGCTAAAGGAAAAAGGATAAGAGAATGCAATGAAGGTAAGAATTGGGGGATATGCATTGTGTTTCATATAAAACAAAAACTGATGTTTTTTTAGTTAGAGTTCACACACTATCAACTCCAAGTTTTTATCCTTAATTTTGCTTGCCAAATCCTAATTCAAGATCAGCTATATCCTTGGTAGCACCTAATCTTACATTCTGAAATAACGGTTTGTGTGGACAGTTATTGCTAATCTATTAATCTGTAACAACTTTTTGGTGACAAAATTGTTAGGCACACTAAGGACTACTGTGAGTTGGGAGAATTGTATTGCTCTGGGTACCAGTACTTCCTACATTTATTTACAAACAAAGATCCCAGAGCACTTACAGGATCACATAAAGTTACTTGTGGGAGCTGTGAGTTGGGGTACAGTTTCAGGTTATACTTGTCCCAAGGGATTGATTCTATTTGTTGTACTAGAAATACCAAGCTTCGCTGCTCTTGCTTCAATATCCAGGCCTGATACTGCAAATAAGCAGTTCCCTGATACATGATCAGCACACTTCTGTGTTTGCTACTGCACTTCTGGGAAAAGTGCCCAATTTCCAAGATGTTTCCTGAATCTCAAGCTGAGACTTTAGCATGTTGCTGCTGCTCTCACCTGGCTCTTCGCTATTAAAAAGTGACTCCATCAAAGACGCGCTGTTATTTTATGCCCTTGCATTTCAGCTCCATTTAAAATTACTGACTTCACATTTTTTGAAAAGAAGTTAAGGGTTGGTTTGTTTGTTGGTTTTTGTTTTAAATTATGCAATAAAAGCATAGTGTCATTACAGCTGCAGTGGTGGTAGAATGGAAACGATAGCCCTTTGCAAACCGAGAGTGCAGTGTTTCTGCAAATAAAGTATTGCTCCTAAAGACTGGCAAAACAGGGTGGTGGGATTTGTCATAGGTTTATGTGATGACTGGAGGTGAGAGTGAGGGATGATGAGTAAGGAAGCTTTTTTTAAACTGACTATTTTAAAAAACTAGTGCTAATTTTATTAGATATCACCACAGCATTAATTTGGAGTAGAGTTCATTTGCTTTAGAGTTCATTTGTTAGCCCTGGGCTTTGACAGCGTTTTTAGGTTTTGTGTTGTGATTGCAGTTGGAGTTACAAGTGCACAAGCAATACACGGCCCCGTATTGCTAGGATTGTCTTTAAGTGCTCTTTTCTCAGCCTCAAGACATTTATATCAAAACCTGTTTGTGACAGGATCCATATCATCCGTGGCTTTTGAATTATGTCTTAATATAAATGTTTAAAGCTCACAAAAAAACCCAAGTGAACTCTACTATTATTTTATAGGTAATAAAATAAAGTAACACTTCACTATATAGTTTCTGGATTACCATAGTAGTCTGGGGACGAGGCATTTTCACGTGAAATAATTACGAGGGTTCAGGTTTGCTTCAGTAACATCATAGGTTACATCCGAATTCTCAAGTGTATGTATGCTCATATCCACTTCTAACTTTTGCACATCTACTTAAACAGTCAAGCTGCAAAAAAACCCCAATAAAAAGTAAGAAGTTGTTTCAAATTCCCAAGTGGTTGCACAGGCCATTCTGTGCACAGGCCAACAAAATGATCCCTCCTTACCTACAGTGTTTTTACAAGATGTTTCACCCACAAACCCATTGTTTTGCAGCAGTTTCCAGTACAACTTTTCTTCTCCCAACACTCATGAAGCCAGATTTGCTTGATGCTGTGATGATGCGAAATGAAAATGCTTGAGATTTACATTTGCTGTACTTTATGACTTCTGAGGCACACAATCAAAATAAAACATAGTTAGAAATAGGTGTTATTCCAAAGTCTGGAGATTCACTGTGAGATGGACCTTAAAATTATCACTGGCTCAGGAGAAAGCTGCATGCAGGCTATTCATCAGGATAAGCACCCTTTGGAAGCATAAAAGAAGAAATTTCTTTTGTGAAAGAACTTAAGGAAAGAAAAAACACAAGTGTTTTAAAATGTCTGCATATTTTTGGTATCAGAATGATGCAACCACAGGGTTGTTTCTAAATGATCTGAAGAAAAAAGTGCTCCCTCTACTGAGGTGCAGAAGGATGGGAGGCAATAGAAGTTGAAATGGGGGAGGTTCCAGCTGGATATAAGAAGAAACCTTTTTATCCCGAGGACAGGCATACACAGGGGCACAGGTTGCCCAGGTTGGCAGTGCAGGTTCCATCCTTCGAGGTTTTTGAAACTGAAGTGGACAACATCCTGACCAACCAGATCTGATCTCACAGCTGACCCTGCTTGCAGCAGGAGGCTGGGCCGGAGACCTCCTGAGGGTCTTCCAGCCCGAATGAACCTGTGATCTGGTGATATTTATGCACACCCACTTCGCATTAAATATTGTTTTTTTACTTATAGCTGAAACTTCTTAGAGAAGGCAGTTTCAGCTGCTGCAGGGTTTTGAGAGTGCTACCTCATCTGATTCAGCTTGACCTGTGAAGTTGACCAGAAGGAAGATGTTACTTTTGATGATGAGTACTGTTGATATCCATTATTAAACCATCATAAAAACAGTGTTTGCAGATAGAGGTCTCTTTACATGCATTTTGCAAACAATAGAAATGAGAGTCATACAGAAATAGGTCATCCTAATCTTTTGATTATATGGATGATATTACTTCTGTTGATCTGTAACTGCTTTGGGATATTAGTAGTCCAGTCAGTGTTTGAGATTTCTAAATCTTGTATTTATGTGATTACCAAAGCATAGGAAGCTTTTACTTACACATGTTTCCTTTCACATTTTCTAGGTGGTATTTTGGTAAGATGGGCAGGAAGGATGCAGAAAGGCTACTTTTAAATCCTGGGAACCAGCGTGGTATTTTCTTAGTAAGAGAGAGTGAAACCACTAAAGGTATGTATATTTATGTATATCTCTTCTCTCTCCAATCCCCCACTGCCAGGGTGGATAAAATGACCAGTTGTTGTCTGTCATGTTACCTGTATGCATGTACACACGCTTATGTGTGTAATGACAGTTAGGGAGATATGTTAAATGTGTTTTCAAATTTTTGGTGATGAATCAGTTATGACCTGTTTCCTAGGTGCTTACTCCCTTTCCATACGTGACTGGGATGAGGTCAGAGGTGATAATGTGAAACACTACAAAATCAGAAAACTTGACAATGGTGGATACTATATCACAACCAGAGCACAATTTGAATCTCTACAGAAGTTGGTGAAACACTACAGAGGTAAACCTAAATTCTAGTGTCCTAATGCTACGCTGTGCCTGTCATGAGGAAGAATAACTGCATATGTAGCTTATTTTGAAAATTCACAACTGTAAAATTTCTTATTTATTTTGACAAACAGTAAATGGACTAGATCTTTTTACCGACATTAGAATGTTACTTTTATTATAACCTTAGCAGTGCTTAATGACAGAGCTTATTTCTTCCATTTTCCAGAACATGCCGATGGACTGTGTCATAAGCTAACAACTGTGTGTCCCACTGTGAAGCCACAAACACAGGGACTAGCAAAAGATGCCTGGGAAATTCCCAGAGAATCTTTGAGACTGGAAGTTAAGTTGGGCCAAGGATGTTTTGGTGAAGTATGGATGGGTAAGAGCTCAATATGACACCTTTCAGTTGTTTGTGTGAATGTTTTAATAGTATTTTAAGTAAATCAGTATCAGGATCTGAAAAGATAATGTGATAAAGAATTGAAGGAAAAAAGTACTGATTATGGTCAGTCACATAAATGTAAAAGCAACACTTGGTTCTAATTTATAATTATAATGCTAGCTAACAAAACACTAGCAAAAAGCAGTTTCAGCACAAAATCTCTTTTATATTATAGGGGAGAATAAAATCTAATCTGTTTCTCTAGGAACGTGGAATGGAACCACAAAAGTAGCGATCAAGACACTAAAACCTGGTACAATGATGCCAGAAGCTTTCCTGCAGGAGGCTCAGATCATGAAGAAATTACGGCATGACAAACTTGTTCCACTGTATGCCGTTGTTTCTGAGGAGCCCATCTACATTGTCACTGAATTCATGACAAAAGGTACATGACTAAATAGTTTGAAGATACTACTTTTAAAAGGTTATTTAAGATCCCAGCAACAAATTAAACGTTTAATTAATGTTAGGTTTAAGCTGACTGGAGTGTAAGTGGTAATTTTGATTAAATTAAAATGAGCAACGCTTGACCTACTTGAAGCAGTTCTGATTTAGATTGTGGGTGGAAGCATGATTTTTTTTGCACATCTGTGTCACTCTTGCTAATCTTTCCAAGTACAAGACTGGGGGGGTTTTCCTTTGCATTTTTTAGTGTCTACTGTCTGTTATATTTAAACTGGGTAGTATAGCTGGGAATGTCATTATGACAATACACCTGTCTGTAAAGGTCATGCTCACAGTGACAGAACCATTTGGGTTTTGAGATTTGGTTTTTGGTTTGTTGATTTTTTTTTTTTGTTGGCTTGTTTTGGGTTTTTTGTGGGTTTTTTAAGTTTTTATTTTCCAGCAGTGTAATAGTAAATTTTAAAAAGGTTGAGGGTTTGGGATTTTTTCCAGACTCCTTCCTATACCTCCTTGTTTTCAGTCTTCCATCTTTGTTCCCTGGCTCTATATCATTTCCCTCTCCCCCTGCTGCTGAAATAGAGATTTAGAGATTTAGGCTGAATGTAGAAATAAACATAATAAGCATGTTAGTGTTAAGAAGCAGCAGATTTTCAAGTCAATTATTCCAGTTTTATAATATGTGGACTTCTGTTCACCTCAGGGAAAATTTTTGCTGCTCTGATAAGAAATAGAAACAGTGTTAAAGTGAAAAAGAGCAGCTACTTGTGTTCCGTACTTTGCCACAGATACGTGGGGGGGGGGGGGAGGGTCCTGTTTGGATGGTCGTTTTGAAAGTTGCAGGAGTTTGAAAAGGTAAGAGGGAATAGAAAATACAGAAAGTTCCTTCTGTGTTGTTGTTGTTCCTAAATAACACTAGACAGATCTTAAGGCTGCCATGCAAAGTCAGTTTTCATTGTTCAGAAATCAGGTTTTGACAAGGCAATAGGAAAAAAAAAGCTTAATAGCATTCTGCCTAAGAAAAAGGAAAGATTCAAACCGGAACCGCGATGTTACCTTGCAAAAGCAGAAGTGAAGAATTGGAGAAGTAGTTGCATGTTTGTCTAAGTTACGGATTCAAAATGGCATTGGAAGCCTTTGTTTTAATTCTAAAATCTTCTCACATTCTACAGAAAAACACAAAACCTCTTTGTTGGTTCATACTTGAAAGTTAGCAGAAGAATTTTCCTTTGTCTTTTTACAAGGAAAAGGGGTGGGTAAGAACTGCACTATACCCACATTTTTTTCAAATGTGGACAGGTTACTAGAGGTCAGCGTGAAATCTTTGCTCCACTTCGGTCCTTTGAGCTCATGAACCAAGCTGGGAAAAAGTCTGTGCAAACACACACAACAGACAGCAGCAGCGTGGGTCTGGCCTGCCACACATTTCATTTCAATGCAAAAATACAGCAAGTGACTAACACCACATCAGAGGTATCCAATTTCTGGCTACAACGTTGAATCCATGGCAAGATCTCCAGTTCAGTGGTGTTTTTTTCCCCACTATCACCATACTTGTAATTTTGTTCTTGTAATTTTGACTGTGATGAGACTTACTAGTTATCAGTATTCACCACTTTCTTAAGAAAGAGATCATGTTCTTAGATCCTTATGGCATAATAACACCTGTAGGG
>NW_010157793.1:17903-24661 GCF_000695765.1 Mesitornis unicolor
TATGTCAGAGACAAAGTTTTACCACACATATGAAGATTACCGTCTGAAAAGGAGCGCAAGTCCTTGGGACTAATTTCAAATACTACTCATGTTTTAATGTTCTGGACATCATTGCGTTATATAAGTGGGAGAAGATAGTGTATCATAAAGAGTGCAGATATGAAGAAAAAACAACAAAATAAAAGCTACCATTTCAGAATAACTTCTCTATTATATAATGGATGCTGGCAGAAAAATGTAAGTAATGGATAGGAAGGGTTTTTTTCTTTAATTATAAATCTCACTGTGGAAAAAAGTCCAACTAGGAAGGTACCAGGAATATTGGGGAAAATGCTTATGTATTGCTGTATAATCATCAAGTGGCAGTCTGTTTTATTAGTGTTCAGTTATCTGAATTACTGAAATGGATTCCAAAATGCTTGGATAAAATCTGCACAAACTAATTATCAAGACAGAGTCAACTACAGGCATAGTCATTGAGTTGTGTATTCTGTTAAATGATGGGTTTCCAAACACAGATTTGGGGAGATGAATGTGTAAATCATAACATCTAGGGGGAAAAAAAAATGATTCATATTTTCAGGTCAAAGTAATGTTTTGGTTTTTTCCCTTCCCCCTTCCCCCCCAAATCTTTTTACAGGCAGCTTGCTAGACTTCCTTAAAGAAGGAGAAGGGAAATACTTAAAACTCCCACAGCTGGTTGACATGGCTGCTCAGGTAAATTCTGTAGACCAAGAAAACTGTATTTTGTTCTTAAAGAAGAGATTTAGAGCTATAGAGTTATATCAACTAAATGTAAATATGGAGTGCTCTGGCTATTGTATGCTATTCTGTCTTACATCTTCTGTTGTGGGTTTTGTCATTTTGCCAAAAAGAAACAACCTAGTTCCCAATTAGCAGATACTGTATAGCCAGACACTAATTGATGTTGTCACAAGCTCTTGCTATGCAGTATTTCTTATACAGTGACAGTGGAGCTAGAATAAAGCGATACTGCTTAATGCTTGAGAGAAATATATATAATAATGAAAAATAATCTTTAATAAAACTTTATTTTTTAAGATTGCTGATGGCATGGCTTACATTGAAAGAATGAACTACATCCACAGGGATCTCCGGGCAGCTAACATTCTTGTAGGAGACAATCTTGTGTGTAAAATAGCAGACTTTGGTTTAGCAAGGTTAATAGAGGACAATGAGTACACTGCAAGACAAGGTAAGACCAATTTATATTCTAAATAAATAAAACCAGTTATCTTCAGATTACTTAGAACTATTACATTTGGCAGAATGTGTGTTCTGTGTGTATGAATAAAGATTATATATGTATGTGTGCTTTCACAGCTGCGTTTAGGTGTCCCTCTCACCTAAATGCAATTTTAGTAAACTTTTTAATGTTCAAAATTATTTGGCCGTTTACTTATGTTTTCAAAAAGACGTTTTTAGGGTGGTGGATTTTTTTCAGGTAAAACTTGTACAGTTTGAAGACAGCTGAGATTTCAGAGAGGTTGCTCATCAGATTCTGAAGATCATCCTACTTTTTGGAAGTTATTTAACTGAGAATCAGAGATGTCTTAAGTGCTTCTAAAAATTGTAGCCAGTAGTTGCTGCCCTAATTTGGAACTGGTTTCCAGTTCGAATTATTAAAATACTAAACCACCTCAAATTTTGTCAATAAAGCAAAATGCAAAAGTTTTTCTGAATGCAGTGTTGTTTTTAAAATACTTTGAAGTGTAAGCAAGTGATGCATAAGCCAGAGAAAATTAAATATCTGTCTTTCCGATGTTTGTAGGAGCTAAATTTCCAATTAAATGGACTGCTCCGGAAGCAGCATTGTATGGTCGGTTTACAATCAAGTCAGATGTGTGGTCATTTGGAATTTTACTGACAGAGTTGGTAACAAAGGGGAGAGTGCCATATCCAGGTAAGAGGAAAATTTAAGGGATTTTTCTTTTCTTCGTTGTATTCTGTGCTTCTGAAGTTATCTTTTGTACTTTTTGCCTTCATTCAGAATGCACAGTTGACAAGCAGAGACAAAAATTTAATCATGCTTCATTGGTTCCTTTGTTCACAAAGCTACTTTATTTTATTTACAGATTAACTATTATGTATCATTAAAGTTTTTTATGATAATAGCATTTGTAAATGTGACTGATAGTTCATTTCAGATTAGTGGGTGTCCTTATGTTTTCTTATATGTCCCTGAAATTTCTGCTTTTGACATTTTCCCAGGCTACTGTGAGCATCAACAGAGTGAACCTGCTAGACTTGTTTTTGAAACTAAACATGTAACATAATTTGTCAGATGTTTTGCTGTGACTGGAATTTGTAAGGCAGTTCTGCTAGTTATAAAATTACTTTTTCTTGGCCTGATTTCAAATTAAGTGGTCTTTTAATGGGACCTAAGGCAGGCAGAAGGCTTTTGTGCTTGAGTCTCCTTTTTGAAAGGACAGGGCCAAGGCAATGGGAAAGTATGCAAATAAGAAAGCATACAAATGGAAGAAAGGCCAGCTATTGAGAAATTACCACTGTAATGAAATAATTTTGAGGAAATGTGAAAAAAAAATCATTCATTATAAACTATGTTCATTAAAGGTTGTGTTACAGTAGATTCATGTGCACTGTGGCCAGAGAGACACTTGAAAAGCTTTGGGAAACTGTTCTTTGCATAACGTCATTCAAAGCTAATTTTTTTTCCTTTTAGGAATGGTGAATCGGGAAGTTCTGGAACAGGTGGAACGTGGATACAGAATGCCTTGCCCTCAAGGCTGCCCGGAGTCACTCCATGAGTTAATGAAACTGTGTTGGAAGAAGGACCCTGATGAGAGACCAACATTTGAATATATACAGTCTTTCTTGGAAGACTACTTTACTGCTACAGAACCACAATACCAGCCTGGAGACAATTTATAAGCCAGCAGTCTATATAACATGCACAAATCTGCCAAATGTAAAAGACTTGCAAAGAATTCCTGATGTCTGTAAGGAATCAAAGGAAAGAAAATCTTCACTACTTTGCATGCTCTTAATGGCAAACTGGAATTTCATAATGCAGTTGCACAAAACCACTTTTAAAGTGTTATAATCTAATTTACCAATGACTTTTTTTTTCCCATTTTCGCAACTTATTTTCAGGGTCCAAAGGAAGCTTACTGAAAATACAGGGTAGAAAATGAGTGTTGGTGTGAACAATAGCAGAAAAAACAATGTTTCAAATCCTTTATTTTCCCAACATTTGATAATCATTCTACTAAAGAGGGAGCTGTCTGGAATTAGTGTTCTTGGGGTAAGACATTTGTAAAGCAGGAGAACTCTGTGGGACCAAGCAAGTCTATTCCAGTTCTGTAGAACTCCCTGTGTTCAAAATTACGTGTGTGTGTCCCTCCTGCCCCCACCCCCCCCCAAAAAAAAAGATGGTACAACTGTATTTGATAGTCTTGATCTTTTAAGCTTCCTCCTGCATGGACTTAATTAGGGTAGGCAGGTTAAAAGAGAAATTGTAACAGGGAATGACAAAGGGGTAGACCTCAATAGTGAAATTAGAGAGCATAATGCACTGTGTTAATACTTGTATTAATATAACTGGAAAGTAGCATGAGAGATTTTTCCTTTTTTCTTTCTGCATAGTTAATTAAAAATAATGAAGGTAACTAGAAAATGAGGTAATATTTTATAAAATTGTGTTGATAACGTATGATGATATTTGAACTTGAAGCTATGTAATACAATCAGGGGGGAAAGCCTTTAATCTTGTAAGCTCCAATCCAACTGCGAGCTTTTGTATGGGAAGAACACCTGAACAGAGCTCACCAGGAAAGCAAGACCGAAGCTGGTAAATGGCCACTTTTTAGTCCTTTTTTGGAGACAGGTTTGGTACTGTTGCATGTGGCTTGTCTGTGTTAGCAAGGGTGGGTGCCACAAATGCTAGCTGTCACCAGTTCAGGGATTTGATTGCACTTTTGCTTTTCTCAGCTATTAAGACACACTTACACACAGTTGATCTTCCCACTTCTGCCCTTGCTACAGAATTATTTAACTGAAAATAAACAAAAATGTGAAAGTTTAAAAACTAAAGGGATAAAATATATTTAATATTGTCCAAATGTAGTGACATTGAAATTTGCTGGCATTCAGCCCAGCTGACACTACATCTAGATTTCTTTTCTCTGGCTACTGACATATCAAGCAATAACATCATGTGTTTTACTCAACAGTTTGCATGAGGTTCTTGAATTTCTGATCAAGCTTATGTACTTTTTATTTTGAAACACTAAACTCTTACTTAGCTACCAGGTTGGAATTCATATTATCATTGTAAAGCTGTCCAACAAATGAATTTCAGAAAAGCTGGTAATATAGTTCTGGTACTAAACTTAACAGTCTTCATGGGTTTACACTGCATTGAATCCACCTCCCAAACAGATCTTTGTAAGAGCAGTGCCATCATTTTTCATTTTCTCTCATCATCGCTCATCACCTATATGTCTGTGGTTATCAAATTTTAAAAGGGCTTTATGTAAGAAAAACAGAAACAAAACAAACAAAAAAACACATACAAAATATAATAAAAAACCCAAAAAATACAATGGAATTTTAATTTTTCTAAATATTTTAAAATCAGTAACACAATCATACAGATTTATGTATTAATACAGTTATAACAAAAAATGCCAAAAATTATACTGGCATTGTTTGGATTTTTAATTACTGAATGGAACAGTTCATTGTAATAACACTTGTATAGTAAAGGAATAAAACACTAACTTAATGAACGTGTTCATTGTAAATGGTTGTGTATTATAAGACTTCTCCAAAAGAGTTTGTATGTTTATGAAAATTTATTTGTTTCACCTGAAGACCTTGATGTGGTTCTTACCCTAACAGAGTTTAAAATTCACATTCACACTTTTTATATAAATAGTAATAAGTTTAATTATGTAACTAAGTATTTTTATAAGGTATGGCATTGTTGAACTGTTTTGCAGAATTCGTTCAAAATAAATTTCTCCTTGATTGCATCTGCTTATTTGAGGGGGGCAGGAGGGGGGCAAAAGCAGAGTAGCCTTCGTATTGAGGGGAAAAGGAGGGGAATAAAACCTTCATGAGTTTTGGGTGTATTTTTATCCTCTGTAAACTATTTTCGTGTGCTTTCATACAAGATGCTGAGTTCATGGTGCATTATTGCTGTGAAAAGGAAGTCCTTGGCAGGAAGGGGTTAGAACAATTCTGTCTGCACTTAAAGCTAACCTCTGTGACAGACAGACAGACAGCCTTGAGGTTCTTGTGAGGGCAAGTCCAATGTAGACTCTCAGGGGGCAGTCACCTGCCACGCTGTAGGGCAAACACATTTCCACTCTCTTGCTTTATCTTGTTGACTTCTGTGCAGTTTTTCAGGGAATTTTATACATTTGTTCCTGTGCTAGCTGATGTTTTATCTCAAATTCATTGAATGCTACCTGTCTCCGTGACCACTACAACTCAGACCACAAGTCCTGACATGTATATACAGTGCCACTGTAGATTAAGAAGCCACTACTGTTTTGAGTTTCAACAATAACTAATACAGCACTAAAACAATTCCTACAGAACCTACAAACTGCAGTTTACTGTATTTTTAGCATTTCCTGTACTGTAATTAATGTTTTACTATTTTTAATGACAAAAATCATGTAATTTCTGGTAATCTGTACTCTCCCTCTTGTCCATCAGAACCTTGTGATACCCATTCTGCATGCTAGGCCTGCAGATTGTTTCTGTCATGCATTGTTTCAAGCTGTAGTATTTTAAGAATATTTTCATACTATTTTTGAGTAAACTTCCAAAGATAAAAATGTGTCTGATCCTACTATTTAGATAAAATACACCCCTATAAAGCATTATGAAAAGAACATTATGTGTTCTTACCTTGCAACAACTGAATTGTCATTTCACTAGCCTTGTGAGGTCTTTTTAAGTATTATTTTTAAGGGGGGGGAAAAAAAAAGGGGGGGCGGGAAGTCTCCCAGAGTTTGCTGATGGGTGGAAACAAGCCACAATGCTATCTTCCCCATAATCATCTACGATACTGTTTATTCTAAAACACATTATCCACAGCTGAAGTGAGTATAAATGAATATAAACAACTAAACTTAATGAGCCCTCCCTTCTGTTATTTATTCTGATCTGCTCAATCCAATAAACTCCTCAATTTTTAAGTTTTCTCTGAAGATGCTGTAGATGTGTAATTGTGCCAGCCTTCACCCACCACACAAGACTGCAGATCTTGCTCTGAACAGGAAAAGACTGTTAGGAGCAAGGACTGCAGATCTTGATCCTAATGCAGGAACAAGACTGCCGTTGACCCCCCAGGTGCTGCAGGAGGCTGGCAGGCAGTGTCGGGCTGGGAAACCTCATGGTGTCCATCTCTGGCAGACACCTTTGCAAGACAGGGTGGGAGGAAGAGTCAGTAGATGGGAATGGGATGGTTGTATCTATTTTTTATATAATGGCCTCGAGTGTAAAACCTGGACTCTGAACAGAAGTTCTGGTTAGCTGGTGGGTCGTATACAGGTGGTTGTCAAGAGTGGGGAGCAGAAACCCCTGCAGGACTTCACCCGCAGCCACAGGCTTAAGCACTTGCTCAAGGATCAGGTTTTTTATTATTTCTCTGCTTTTCCATACTGGCACATACAGTGAGAGTGGAGAGTTGGCTGGAGAAATGTCAGCTTCCCTGCTTCTCCCTTAGCACAGGAGAGGGGAAGAGGGAGGGGGAGGAGGGA
>NW_010157793.1:24692-35893 GCF_000695765.1 Mesitornis unicolor
TTGAGGTACTGCACTTCTTCACTGGGCAGAGGGAAGCTGGTTGAGGGATGTGGCATAGCAGGTGCCATCTGTTCTCTCTGTCACATTTCGAAAAGGAGGTAGAAATGCAGAGGGACTGAGGAGCATCTGCTCCCTTGTGCACAGTGGAAATGGAGCAAGGCCAAGGCCGAGTGCTGCTCCTTTGCTCTATGGTGGGTCTGGTCAGCTCACTCTGACTGGTTCCTAGCAGAACCCCTTCATATTAGCTGGGGAATCCCAAGCATCATTCTGCTGTTGTTTGTGAGAGTGAACCTTGATCAGCTCTTAGGAAAAAAAAAAAAATTACACAGAGAGCCTAACCATAGAGATACTGGTCCTTGGATCCCAAATTGACGGGGATGCTTGCCTCAAGCTTGGCCCCAGAGTAATGACATTTCAGAGACTGGCAAGTAGTTTAGCGTTTCTTTCCTAGTTGGATGTGTGTGGGTGTAGGATTTTGTGTTAGCTTTCCCTCCCCTCCATGTGGCTACGGCATGCCTAGGAACTTACCAGAGTTCAGGCATTACCCATGGGACCTGTGTTCTTCACTGCTTGTACTCTTTGAGCTTATTTTCCTTGTCAGTTCTGCATGCAAACGTGCTTCTTGTAGGTAGCACATTGGTTATTTGTTTTCAACATTCTCTTTTAATTTACCAGCATATTTTTTGTAATAATTGTAATTGTAATAATTACTGTTGTTGGGAGATCAAAGTATTTGAAGCACTGTGTACTTTTACAGAACATTGTCCATTTCCTTTTAGTGTTTCATTTGCTTTAAGTGAGTAGAAACACGTGTTGGCCATTGTGTTGCTTTTAATTTATTCTTTGTAAAGGAGAGAGGACAGTTACCTAGTTAAACTCAGCAGGGTCTGAGCAACAGACAGGACATTTAAAAGGGAAACCTGAATACAAGCACTCTTGATGAATCAGTTATGTAGCAACACTGAAGCTGACTGCTGTGAAAGCATTACTTTTTAATCAAAAACCTACTCCCAGAAGGAGCACATCACCTCTCTCCTTTGTGCCCTACTGCTAGGTTATTGAGTCTTTAGCTGAGGCTGCTGCTAAGTATATACTGGGAAATGGATAGATCTGTGCATCTTAGATTTGGCTCTGAAAATTCATCCCATGTGTGCTAACAACTCACTTTTCCCCTGAACCTCAACAGGTGCCAGCTGCTGCATTCACTGCTCATTCAATACCCCCACATTTAGTCTCATCTGGGGCAGCCTTCCAGGGACTCTGTGGCTGATGATCGTTCTCTGGGCTTCAGGGTTTGGGAGAGCCAGGGTTGTATTTAGTGGGTAAGGAAGGAATCCTGCTCTTTCAAAACAAACAAAAAAAAAAGAATAAATCTAAGTTCAGCATGACTCCTATGATAAAAGTGCCACAAAAAAGGAGAACATCAAATCTCTTGGCTGCTTCATAACGAAAACAGTGCGGGTGGCTCCCTGCCCCTCCAGCAACTCACGGAGCAGAAGTTGGCCACTAGGTGACTTGCATCCTTTTAAGCCTCTAGCCACCTTCCTGGCCTCTCAGTTCTATCCTAGGTGTTCACTCTTCACCACAACTGACCAGTTTTTAGTTCTTCGTCATATGGCTGTGCAGTAATAGCATGATCACATATGAGAATTCAGAGAATTAAAGATTAGAAGCCTTTAGCAGCCTTACATACCATCACAGAATCGCAGAATGTTAGGAGTTGGAAGGGACCTTGAAAGATCATCCAGTCCAACCCCCCTGCCAGAGCAGGATCACCTAGACCAGGTCACACAGGAATGCGTCCAGGCGGGTTTTGAATGTCTCCAGAGAAGGAGACTCCACAACCTCTCTGGGCAGCCTGTTCAGTGCTCTGTCACCCTCACAGTGAGAAAGTTTTTTTCTTATGTTCATATGGAACCTCCTATGCTCCAGCTTGTTCTTCTGTTTCTCTTTTCTCTATTTTTCTTTTTTTAAACTGAGGATGCCTGGCAGGTTCAGCAAAAAAGAGCAAGGTCCATATCACTTTCACTGCAGTTTTGATTTAGTGCTACATTAATCTCTTCATTTCTGGAATTACTCTGTCTTTCAAATTGGCTTATGACTACTGTAAATGTATATACTTTCCTTTGTGCTGAAAGACTGCAAGTACAATAGAAACAGTTTCCATATTTATATTTTAATTTAATGTCATTTATTAAGGTGACTGCATCAAAATCTGTGTATTTAATCTTCTTGCCACCTTTGTCAAAGGATTACATTTTGCAAGGTTTTTTTTTCATATGAAACTGAAATTAAATCTATAGCTTCTCTGGGTTTAAGGTTATAATAAGTAGATTACTGATAGGCTAAATATAATATCTGACGCCACTGTCATTGGATGGCCCCAGCCTTTTCAGACTGCTACTAAGTGTTTTCAAGAGCAAGTGTGTGTATACTTAGCAATAGATATGCCCCTTGAATTCAATTGATTATTGAGGTAAGGAGGAACAGCCCGGGGATGACAAATGGCATTTAGGAAGATAGTCAGATACACATCCACTTTAACAGGCCAGCCTGCCTTGTGCAAGTGCTCTTGATTTATTGTCAAAATGGCACAACCCTCATTTGTTCTTTATGCCAAGACAGATGATGCTATGCCAGGCTATAGACAGCAATCTACTGATATGCAGCATCTCTCTTCAGGATTTCCAAGATGTCTGCCATCTTATCCAACAACCTTTATTACCTAATACACAGCATTTCTCACTCTCAAACACTTCACAAATGAGATCGGTTTCATTATCACTGGATGGCAAATTAAGGCAAGGAGTGAAGAAGTATTTTGACTCATCAGGAATCAGGTTGAAGACCAGGATTAAGCAGCAGCCAAAATCTAGCATTTGGTTTACTGGGAATTTCCTTCCAGATGGGCAGCTTTTAACATTGCCTACCAACCTCAACTCCTTGTCGTGAGCTTGTAGAGGTGATTTCCTAAGAAAAGCCTGCAGTAGGTTCCCATTATGACCCACAACAGACACCTGAGCTACTCCAAAAATATAAATGGAAAAACCTGGGTAAACCCTGTAGGCCCTGCACAGCAATTTGGCTGCCACAAAGATGGTTTATCAATCATTGTGTGCAGACAGCATGGAGCTTGTTGGTAGAAAACCCTGCCAGGCCCTGGCACGCTCAGCCTGGAGCTAGCCCAAGTGGCCCTGAGGTGCAGCAAGGCACCACGCAGGTGATCCATGTGCTTGACTTCAGCCTCCAAGGCCTGGCCCCAACCACCATGGGTATGGCGGTGACCATCAGCGTCATTTGCTTCCCCAGCTCACTTACCACCATATTACACATGGCCAGGTGAGCAGGAAGCTTTTTTTAGGCAAAGCAGTTCGTTACAACAGGACACGGTGTTCTACAAGCAGCGCCCAGCAAGCACATGTGCGAGTTCCTCTTCAGTTCTTGTTGCTCCCTTCTCATACAAGATGTAACTTCCTCATGTGATTGGTTTGTACCAGTGCTTGGGAAGGGCTTTCTTGTGCTCTTTCAGCCAGTCAGTGCCCTAGACCAGAGAATGAGCAATTCCTTCTTTGCCATGCAAATCTGGTGTTTCACTGACACTGCTGAACATGTCAAAACCCTCTAAGCAATCAGCTGAACACCCACAAAACCTGTGACTTTATGATATCATGCCTTTTCCTCCTTCAATCTACCTTCGCAATAGTTTCTTACAGAAATGTCTAGCTTTTTTAAAAATAACTTCGCAATCTGGAAAATACATACTCAGTTATTTTAAGAACTCACCATTATCTTTAGTCAGCCTAAGACTGGAGTTAGTGTATCACCTGGTCTGTTATAATATAAGATGCCGAACACCATTCTGTCATTATGACTGAAATGCGCATGGTACAACCTGCCTAGATATATAAATGACCTCAGCTGCTGTAGTACATGATTCATCACATCCAAGGAAAGTGGAATGGGATTTCTTCCCACGCTGCAGGTAGGAAGAGCAGAGAAACTGAGATAAAAGCAAGTGAAGTGTCTTAGGCAGAATCACACAAAAAGGTTCTTACAAAACTGAGGTTCAGACATTGGTTTCTCAGATCTCAAGCAAATACCCTGAGCAGCAGAAACCTCACGGAATTGGACTCATGGTCTTGTGTTTCTTAAGACTCCCTTTATTTTATGCTGCCAAAGAAAATGATGGTTGGCACAAGGCTTCATACTGTGTCTGTCCTTTCTCTGACACCCTGCAGTTTGCTAGACATGATTTGCGAGTGGTTTACTCTAACAAAAACCCTTGCTGGGAATATATGTTGATGTTGAGTAGTGGTATATGGGACCAGAAAAAAAATAGAATTCAGACTCAGCCCTGAGTCTTGGGGACTTGAAACAGCTGGACCACAACTGCCATCATCTCACTGCCAGAAACAGAATGAATGCCTTCTGAGGAAATGAGAACTTGAACATGACTGCAAGTGCCAAAACAACTTCGGGAGATGCAGCAGTTGCTTAAAAGTAATGGTATGTAAAGGCTGTCTCATTTCTAGAAACAATGTTTTCCTCACGGGAGATGTGATCTGATGGCCTCTGTCTCTTTAACAGTGTTCTGGGCTGTTGGTCTAGGGTGGCTGTTTTCTTCCTCTGTGGAGAGGGAGGTGATACAGGAGCAACTCATCTTGAGAGCCCTTTGTAATTACTAATGTTTTTGGGGAAAGGATCAGCATCTGGAAACAGGCAAGTACAAGATGAAACATGGCCGTGCAACTAAATTGACAGTGGCCATGCAGATCTGGGTGCAAAGTGAATGGTTCCATGCTGATACTTCAAATTGATAGATTGTCAGAAAAGGTTACTTCTCAAAGTACCAGCTGAGGAGAGGGCCCACAGTCATTCTGTTACAGGCATTTAGTTGTAATGAGGCAGTATAAATTCTGCTATGCTTTGCAGTCATATGTGCTGTTAAGGCTTTGTTCATTCATGTAGTCAGTAGAGACATGGGAGAAATTGTCAACAACTTTGAAAGCTTCTACAGAGAGCTCACCAGTGAAAGGTAACTGCTGGGTAAGACACATTGGGGGTGCTGTTGTGAAAAGGATAGTAACAAACATGCAAGTCATGCATTTTCACAAAATATTTTCGTTTTTATTCTTGGACATTGAGAACACATCTGGGGTTGAGACAACCCAATGTGAAAGCAATCAGTCAGAGAGTTCCAGGTGAGCATTTGATGCAAGTCACACATTTCAGCATCTACCTCTTTGTAATTTTTAAACAACATAGATTCCTCCTTTTTTCCAAGATCAGTGACTTTTCCCTTGCTGTGTTATCAACAGTGCTGCCTTTTAATCTCTGGCAAACAAAATATCGTTTAACAGAAACTGAGACACTGGTGAGTATCAAACTGCTGTGGATGACACTGATGGATATACATTTGTTTGCTCAACAGATTGGACCAGAGAAGGGTACTGCACGCTTGGCCTCAGCTGCTGTTCTGAACGCTCTGTGGGCCAAGCAAGAGGTAAAGGTGGTGCTCTTGGGATCTCAATATAAGAATGCTCGTTAATTCAGAGAGATTCACTGCTCCTTGCTGCCCTCATTTGCACATCTGGTCTTGATTTTGCAGTAATTTATACATATGTTTAGTTTTAAAATATCAAATAAAGTACAGACTTTGTTGAGTTCTTGGAGACTCTGAATATGCTTAATTTTTGCAGGATGGATAACTGTAGCAACTGCACAGCACTTAGTGGTGGAACTGGTCAGAACATTTCAGAGTCAGTTTGTTGGAGCTCTGGTATTTCTGAAATAAAAGATTTTTGCCCAGCTCTGCTTATCAAATATTTCTCTGTGTGCCCTTCTCTTGATTTCATCTTTCTTACTTGCAGATTTTAATCTGAGATTTTAATTTTTTAGACACTCCCCTGCTGAATATGCTGTTGATCTGGGAGTCAAACCTTGTATTCTTAGCATGTTACTGGACATGAAAAGTAACTTATTTAGGTAGTAATGTGAGCAGCCATAAAGGCAGCCTGGTTAGAAGGGGAAATTACTGAACAAAAGATACTGTCTTCTCAAAAATACTGACAGAGAAAGGGCTGCCAGCCTGGAGCTGCGAGCCTGGGGACCAGCCCTGTGAAACACAAAAAAACATCCTTGAAAAGTGCAGCTGGTCTTTTTGAAGTGCAGCTGGGGTACCTGGAAACCAGAGACATCCACAGATACCGCTGATAAGCTCAAAACAAGGGACTGTAACAGCAATGAGAAGTTGGGAAGCAGTCTGAAGAAGGAATAAAAACAGCATCATCCATTGTCTGTTACTGGTGAAAAAGAGAAATTAACAGCATCTATCAGCTGCTCAATGTCCTACTCCCTCATATCTGTGGTATAAAAGGGCCTTAATTTTTATCCAAATTGAAATCTCTCTCCTGAGAACATCCCAGTTGAATCCAGCTCAAACTTTCTACGAGGTCTTGGGCTCCCTCCAGAGATGCCTGGCTGAAACCAGTGTCTGTGATGCAGATAATTTTGGAAGTGAAACTCTGCCTGTTGTATTATTGGCTTGGTCTATCTTCCCCTCTTTTGGAAGAGTGTTATACTACAGTACTGATTGATGCCATTACTGATTGATAACATACCATTGATTGATACTACATTATTGATTGCGAATAGTGATTTGTAATAGCTTGATATATACTCATATGCTTTATTAATCATAGGTATGTTTGCTAGTGTCGGGGTTTTTTTGTATTTGTGGTAGTCTGTAATAAAATAGAGAAATTTAGAGGATAAAACCTCTGTATCCTTGTGTATTACAGAATCCTACCAACCTATGGTCACAAACTCTACACACCTGTAGGCCAGGTAACCCTTTAGGTCAGGACAGGCAGGAATTGGCCTTTGCTCTGTGAGCTGAAAACCCTTGGTATGGTGGAGTCCTAGTGCAGAACTAGCACTTCAGACCCTTGCAGAAGGACAAATAATACCTGGTACACTGTCGCTGTGGCCATATCCTGACAGGCGTAATTGGACATACTTGCTGTTTGCAGGCCTTCTGATTTAAAGAGACAGAAGCAGCGCAAAGCTGTAGCTAGCACTGACCGGAGTCACCACTGCACATGCTCATGTACCATGTGGCTCAGGATGTGCCACCACACTGCCCTGACTGTAGAGCTTGCAGCGGGGAGTTGGCTCGAGTCCCACCGGCTCAGGCCTGCCAGCATCCATTCTCTTCTTCACTTCTGCTCTGTTGGGTTGAGCCATCAAGTACCATTGCTTGCAAAAGAAAGCAGCAGACTTCAGCTTGCCAAAGTCCAAGAGCATAATCCAACCCCAAAAAGAGGTTCATCAAAAAAATTCACAAAAGACAGTTTATATGTCTAAAGGGTAGTTTGTATGATGATGATTTCCAGCAAGGAAGGAGGCTGGAGGGAAGGTCACCATGTCACATAGCTGGTATAAGGCACCTTTTTTTTCCTTTTTTAATCATCACTCCACCAATATTGCTTCCATAATGAAAACAAGTTGAGAAGGATGCTCAGTCCTTAATGATTTTCAGGGGAAAGTGTTGAATGTTCTTGCTTGGGATTGAGAACCACATTGCTTTGGTGTCAGTAATTAATTTCGTGTGCCAAATGTAAACATGGCTTAGAGTTCATGACACTTCCTCATAAAGCAGAAAGCATCTGTGTGTTATCTCTTTTATGGCATCCATGTGGTTCCTGTTACTTAATTTGTTTCCTTTCTAGCTTCTGTGGAAGTTACTAGTTGACATGGTAAGGAAATCTTGTTACAGTTCCAGTATAGGCTTTATTGCTTTTAACACTATTAGAAGAGTATGTGTTTTAGTTGGTGTCAAAACTAACGTGGTTTTACAGCTCATTTCAGACAGAAGCTGTTTCCCTGGTGGTGGGTGTTACTTTCTGCTCAGAGATGTCTTTCCCTCCCAGCATCCCCTCTTCATGTGTCTATCCTCATGCAGAGATGCAAACCAGCCCCTCTTATGGGGAAGCTGCATAGCTTGTCTTGTCCAGCTCTAGCATCGTAGCTGGCAGTGGGAACTGATGTCTACAGCTAATGAGGAGCTGTGGACATAAAGACTGTGCTTTCATCCGTAGGTCTTTGTCTATGATTTGGCCAAGGAGCTGCTTTTCTTTAAGTCTGAATAACTGTGAGTTTGTTTTAAATTTTTTTAATTGCTGGGGGCTTTTTCTCAAAAAGAACTCCTTACTGATAACTAAAAAGTCAACAATTTAATTGTACATGTTAGCATTATCTGCTAGCAAATGCTTGGGCCTTGTGTGTGGATTTATTTGCTGAAGTGATCAGTCATTTTGGGAGAATTTTGTTCAGTATTAAGATCTAAAAAAGCCTGTTCTAAAATAACCTGTTTTTTCCTTTCCTGAGAGCAGGAGGTGCGACAACAGGGGTGCTTCTCTGTGTTAATTTGACAGCTGAAAACTGTGACTTGGCTTTCCTGTTTAATTTTTTGCTCCTGCTTGGATAGCGTTTAAAATGAAACTGAAAAGGGCTTATTATCAACTACTTACAGCCATTAAGTTAGGCACACACACGTTTCACAGTGCAACACAAGCTGATGAGGTAGTTGAGGGGGAAAGTTTAGAATATCTGTTGTTTCAACTCCCTGCTTGCTTCAGAGAAATAGGGAAAAGATTGACAGCTGTTCCTCGAGTGATTAGCATAGCTTAATCTTTTTTTCATCATACTTTTTAATTATGCTATGACTTTTTGTTTTATATGTCATCCATGAATCAGGATGCCAAATAATTGTTATTCTGCTTGGAGTTCAGATATATTACTGATGTGCTAACAGATGAAAAAGCTTGTAGTTAGTCATCTTTACTTCAAAGCTGGATTTTGGTACCCTCCATCTTCCTAAACTTTAAATTGTCTCATCACTTTTGGTGGGAGTAGCTCACTCAGGTATACACCACTAGCCTGTGAGACTAAGACAGGCTGGAGGTACAACAGTAATGATGAAATCTAGACGGTGAGAAGTTGTTGTTCAGTGTAATTTGGTATTTATATTTGTTCCCCTCCACAAATGCTCCAGAACAGCCTGCTTGTGAAAAAGGAGTGAATTTAAACAGACCTGTACCTCCTCTGGCAGGGGGGTTGGACTAGATGATCTTTCGAGGTCCCTTCCAACTCCTAAGATTCTGTGATTTTGTGATTTTGTGATTCTGTGATTTGTACCTGATGAAAAACATTACTCTGCATCTCTTAGAGAATCGGAAGGGGATTGCGTGAGATGAAGCCTGTGGTTTGCCAGCACCTTCTCATGTGTTCAAGGGGCACAAAGTCAGACATCCAGTTGGTGCTATATGGGTGACTTTTTGCCGTATAAATCTTTGTATTGGGTTAGGTAGGAGATGGTGCTGTTCTCTGCTTCTTCCAAAGATTTGTCTGGTTTGCAGTTCTCTTGCAAAGAAATAGCCAAGGAGATGAGGGAAGAGCTTATTCAGCAAAATTGATCAGGTTGATTAAAATTATGGCTTTCAAAGAAAAAAAGTCAAACACCTCCAATCCTTCAGTTTGCCTAAAGAGCATTCTTTGATGCACTACTTAACAAGACAATCCTCTGTTGACTAAAAGCATCCTCATCTACTTCAGAACAGCAAATGTGGAAGCATGAGTATCTGGCTTATACAAGATCCTGTGCCTGGCTGGGCTACTGAGACCAGCAGCTGAAACAGTTTTGAAAGTTCAGTCTCATAATAGTAAGATTTTAAGTGGCATGTGAAGTGGGAAAATGCCAACAAATAATGATCATTTCTCATTACTTGCTCCTAAACACTTAGAACTTTTGCTGGACTGAGTAAAAATATGACATTGCAGATCCATTTTGGGAGGTAAAAAGTACGCCCAATGCCATTTAAGTAATTTTCCAGTAAGGCAGAGTGCTACAATCCTGATCAAGGAATATGAGTATTGAGAACAAGGTATTAAGGTAAAAATGAAAGTCTCTTTATGTTGGTATATTGTGTATAACAGCGAGTTTGCATGAGTGCAGCTGCGTTGGTTTAAGCAAGGAGCTTACGCACATAAGGCGAATGATATGAATTAACCAAAAGTGTGATCATTAAAGATGCTAATGAAAACACATAAAATCTGTGCTTGGATAGCCAGGTTCAGAAGCACAGTGCCCTTAACCTGCAGTAACTTCATAGATGAGAAATAGGGATGTCTCTTTCACAGACAACATGAAAAGTTTGATAATTGCTCATTTCTTCTAGAATTTCTGGTTGCCTTGGCTTTGAGGGATACTCGGACACTGACAACAGCAGAGGGCCCTTAGCTTCCTTCGTAAAGCAGCACCCTTACTGCCAGAGAGAGTTGCATGTGCTTGGCTTTCTGTGAAATATTGTGAAAGCTTTGGACAGTTTATTGGTGTGAGATTTAGTTAATACAGCTGGGATTTCTCTTCTGGGAAATATACGCCCTGAACTATCTAGAAATAGTGTTGCCAAGTCATGGAGTGTTCATACCTGGATTAGAAACATTTATCATGTGTTACAGTTAGCTGGGCTGAGGAGTTTGGTTCAGCTGGATGTTATTCATATATCTGATGTAATTTTCTGAAGGTTTTCTGCTAACTCCTAGGAAGAAGTAAAAAGCTTATTCTTCAGAAAAAAGTGTAAATTACTATTTTTCTAGATGCAGTGTGGTACAGATTTTTGGAGATGTTTAACTGATGTCACTTTGCTTGCAGTTACACACATTAGGCCTTGAGAGAAGACTGGACAATGTATAGTAAACACTGGTGTTGAGTGTTATTCTTCTGTATATTATGCTTTGAACAGGTGGACTAGACTTCTGTGATGTCAAATGATAGGACAAGGGGAAATGGAAGCAAGCTGGAGCATAGGAGGTTCAACCTGAAGATAAGGAAAACCTTTTTTACTGTGAGGGTGACAGAGCACTGGCACAGGCTGCCCAGAGAGGTTGTGGAGTCTCCTTCTCTGGAGACATTCAAAACCCACCTGGACGCGTTCCTGTGTGACCTGGTCAAGGTGATATGACAGGGTGGTTGGACTGGATGATCTTTCAAGGTCCCTTCCAACTCCTAATATTCTGCGATTCTGTGATACTCTAACTCTTCCAGGTCTACTATATGGGGAGTGATGACTTTGCTTCTGTATCTATCTCAGACACTTCCCCCTTCTACTGCTGCATAATCACAGAATCACAGAATCACA
>NW_010157794.1:0-15407 GCF_000695765.1 Mesitornis unicolor
CCCCAGCCCTGGCCCCGCTCACATCCACCCTCGCCAGCGCCTTTCTTTTGTCTTCTCCGAGACGGTTTTTGGGGTTCCTGCTGGAAGCCGAACCCGCTTGGATTTAGGAGACGGCATTGGTGTGAGCAGGCTTTTAAAAATCAAGGAAGGGGGTTGAGCCGCCCCACAACACGCAGGCTGCACCCTCTGACCTGGATGCACAACCCTTCCCTGACAAGCATCCCGCCAGTCAAGTTTGGGAGCAGCCGTAGCCCCAAAGCCACCGGTGAGCTGACCGCTAGAGGGGGACAAACCCACACCGGGCAAAGCAAGGTCTCCCCAGGAGCCCCAGCTTCCTGAGACCCCCCCAACCCTGGCTCCAGGCTACCACCATTAAAAAAATGTGGGAAACTCCTGAACTAAAGCAAGCTACCCACAGCAGCACTGGAGAAGTGACTGCTCCCAATCCTGATGCAGCCAAAGAATCTGCAACCAACCTCAGTTTTTGTCTCTCTTGCCCCTGGAGAGCCCAGGAAGCCACCAGGGCCACACCGACATCTGGGCCCAGACCACCACCACCCAAACCACTGACAACACCCTTGGGTGCACTGGAGAACGCCCAGCCCCGCAGTGTGGTTTGGCCCAGCACGGAGATGTGCAGGGTGGCTCCTCCGTGACATTGCCAAAGTCAGGCACATCAGATGGCACGCCGAGGTGACACCTGGTCAGGCAGGACAGCAGAGGGGTCCTTGGGCCATGTGCTCCAGGCTGCAACACTCCCATTTGGTCCACTGGGACGCATCAGGCATCTCATGAATGCTGCACCATAGGGACAGACACATGGAGGGGATCCTCACACATCTCAGTGCTTCACACACTGCAGTTCAGTCTCATCTGACCCACACCAGTAGTGTGGCCAATGCTGCTGTCCCACCAAGGAGGGGGGGACCTTCCTAGAACAGCTCAGAGGCCACCCTGGACCTCCTCCTCTGGTCCTGGTGGAAACAGTCCCTGCTCCTCACCCAAGTCCTGTGTCCCATTGCCCTGCAGCAAACAGGGGGACTGTGCACACTCTTCCCACGGCCATGGCGAGGGAGTGGAGTGCTCTGAGACCGCTCACTCCTCTAGAGGACACTTGCTGGCACATTTACATGCCCTGGGTTCGCTGCCTCTCTTAGACATGGGCACCTGGAGAAAAAAAAACACCTTGGGAAAGCAGATTGCAGCTGGCAGATTTAGCAGGGCAGGGAAAGGAGAGCATGAGGCACGGGGAACATTTTGGGCAGATGTGTCCCACAGGGGGAGCAGAGCAGGCAGGCAAGGACAGTAACACGTGTCTGCAGAGGAGCAAGATGTCTCTTACCACGGGGAGACCCAGCACGTGGAGCCAGATATATGGCCAGTGCCAGACCAACCTTTGAGAGACGAGGTCCTGAAGACAGGATCCACAGGTCTGGGAGAAGCTGCTCTCGTTTCTACAATGCTTGGTGCTCCAACACCTCCACACATAGCCCAAACATAACCTATTTGTTCCAGCTACTGAGGCTGCAAGACTTAGTGGCCCTGTGGCAAGCAAATGGTGCAAACGTGGGCTCAGGTCCCCACAAGTCAGGGAACTCTCAGAAGCTCCCTCTTTGCCAATGATACTCCAATGACCCCAGTCCAGACCACGCACAGAGACATCACTGAACACATGGAGATTTTTCAGCAAGATACCAGTGCTACAAGGCACCATGTCACAACCTCATTTCACAAAGACTGATCTCCTTCTGCTTCTCCTAGAAGCCTTTTTGGATTTCTGCAGGCCCTCCCACTTGTCATCAGGTCAGAAGGCAGTGTCACGGTGTCACCAGGAGCTTTCCAGAGGAGACAGGCAAAGCTGGAAAGGTTAAAGAGAGGCAGAGGTGGCCACATGGTCTTCCTAGTCAAGATGCCAGCTCGCTACCTGCGTGTCTGGGCTCTATGATGAGAAAACACCGTGTTCTGATCCCGGGAGTACCACAGACCACACGAACACGCAGTCACAGCCATAAAAGCCTTCCACAACACAGCGTCTGCCTAACCCGACACAGCTACGTTGTGATGGCAGCAGAGCTGGCAAGTGCCGAAAACGCATTGGTTCTGCACTTGTCCAGAGCAGGGCTCTCCCAGCAGTCCTGTTGGTCAGCTCCCAGGGCCATTAATGACCTCGCTTGGTGACGTGAGGGTAGGGGTACCTGCTGCGCATCCACGGTCCCAGAGTCTAGGGCTCTGTGGAGAATGCACCGATTTCTGTTTGACTTAAGTAACTGAAAATGGGTTAGGCCACTGTTCTCCACTAGAGCAAAAAGAGAAACAGCGAATGAACAGAAGGGATCCGGGTCTGGGGTGCAGCACACGGGATCCCACATGGATCAGACCTCTGGGAGCTGGGAGAGAAGGCAGGAGCGTCAGAGCAAGACCGGAGCAGGGAAGAGCTGCGCCTACACCCAGCCACGGCAGGGCTATGTTCTGGGAGAGTCACCTACAGTTGTGCAAGAACACAGAAGTGATTAGAGGAGGGAGCTACGCTGAAGCCTACATAGGAAATGTGATTGAAACAGTATCTTAACCCCACATTGTGAGTCAGAAATGCATGGATGGCCCCCTTCGTGCCTCTAGCGTGGTAACAATTTGTCCTGCCTACAGAAAATAAAAAAAGGAGTTCCCCAGACAAGCTGCTGCTATTGAAAATTAGACCTTCACTCATTGGGCTTTTCAGTGACCAGACCAGTTAGAAGGTTTAGCTAGAAATGTCTTACCCCTTTTCAGGATTTATAAGCCAACCCACATTTGCCAGTTCAATCATCTCCAAAGAAAATGTAACTTTTGAGAGCAGAGGTTTGCTGTGGTTTGACAAACCTGTCCTGTTTCCTCCAGCCACTGCAGTCTGATGACTCAGGCTCTCCATGCCTCGAGGATGCCCAGTAGCATAGGCTTTGCTGGAGAGGCTGCGAGTCCTGAGGGACAGAGTCCTGCAGCTCAGGGTACTTCTGAACCTCAGAGGAGCCACAGCTTCACCGAGTGAGTCCTCTAGGGAAGCCGTTTGCTCTGACCAGACTGGGGGGACTTTTGTCTGTGAGGTACGACCAGACACAGGGGCTGCTGGGTCACAGGCACACATAATGTTCTGGAGACAGTGGACAAGTCCTTCGACCAGGTCTCAAAACCCAGCCAACACCAACCACCTTGAATGCTTTGCCTTCAAAACACCCAATGCATGACACCAGCCACCCTTTCTCAGATCAAGGGTGAAAATGCTGCTGTTGCAGGGTACGACCGGACACAGGGGCTGCTGGGTCACCCCAAAACCACAGGCACACGTAATGTTCTGGAGACAGCGGACAAGTCCTTCGACCAGGTCTCAAAACCCAGCCAACACCAACCACCTTGAATGCTTTGCCTTCAAAACACCCAATGCATGACACCAGCCACCCTTTCTCAGATCAAGGGTGAAAATGCTGCTGTTGCAGCTCAGTGTGAGTTTCTCCAGAGCAACAAATGGGCTGTGGTAGGGTCGAGGCCACTCCACTGTGGTGGCTCAGAAACACACATGTTGCATACTTGAAAAAGCCACAGGAAACCAGAATTGCAGCCCCCTAACAGCACCTACTCCCTCCTCTTCAGCCAAGCTCCACCAGAGCTCAGCTGCTAACAACAGTCATGGCAGCCCACCCTGGGACCCCAGAGCTGCACCCTCCGCTCCAAATGCAGCAGAGCATCAGGTTTACCAAATGACCCACAAAAAAACCCAGGAGACAGTGCTTGGAGAAGAAATACGATGGCAAAAACCAGGATACACCCATGGCTGTGTCTGGATGTCAGCTCTGGTACAAGCAAGCAGCTGAACAGATCACCACCAGCAAGGAAGGGAGCAGGGGGTAACTGGTTTTAGGGACTTCAGGGGAACAGAGAGAGGCTGATGTTCTCACTTCAGCTGAAAGGAATAAAACACTAAAGCTCACAGAGACAGCACAACAGGTCTGGCAGATCCAGCTCTGGGTGTGAAGCAGGGCAGGGGGAAAAAAAAAAAGAACTAAAAAAGGAACACTTAAAACTTAAGGTCACATCCTGTGCAAACCACCCAAAGAAACAAGGCCAAATCCACTTGGGGCAAGGAAAGAGCCCCAGCTGTCAGTGTCCAGCAGCCCAAGGAGTTCACAGTCAGAACTGACAACAAACTGCACTGCAAACACCTTGCGCTGACACCTGTGAGGGACCCAGACAGGGACTAGAGGGTCCCCAGAGAGGTCTCAGCCACAATGGCTGGGAGTTATTACTGCTCCTGCTGGCCCCAGCCCAAAATCCAAGTCAGGGTTGTCCCTCTGCATCAGCCGGCATAACATCAGCCTTGTGTAGAGGAAGAAGAGGACATCAAGCCCGCAGACACATCACCCCCTGGCCCCAGGATGGTTAAGGTCAGGGTCAAGCGCACTGGCAATGCCTTTCCATCTCTGATGCTGCAAGAAAGCGGATGCGCCCCAGCAGCCCCGAGGAATGGCAGCGCTCGCAGCTCCCTCACGCCCACGTACCTTGACGTCAGCGATGAGGGCGTCCTCATCCTCAATGCCAGTGGGAACGCACTTCTTGTGCAGAGGAAGCGACTCCAGCTTGTCCACAAGGCAGCGCAGCCCCTCCAGCTCAAACTGCGTCAGGTGCACCTTCCTGTTCTTGCGTGGGCTGCCGCTGTTCGGGTCCCAGGCCTGGCCGTTTTGGGAGCCCCGGCTGGAGTCAGAAGAGTCTATAGATGGGGTCTTCTTCAGACCTGGCAGGCTGCTCCGGCAACTCTTGCCCAGTTCATCATAGTCCACATTGGCACCGTTGGCTATGGGGCTGGTGAGAATGGACCGCCTTGTGACCGGTCGCCTGGGTTCCTTCCCTGCTACATCCTCCTCCTCTTCCTCCTCCTCCTCTTCTTCCATGGTCGCTGAGTCCAAGGAGCTCAGCTCCATATCTGCCACGATGGAGAAAGAGTTGAGAGCACAGTGGCCAGACAATCGCTCACAGGAGGCGTTCACTTTCTAGAGGAATCCCCCAGTCACCAGAGATGCTGGAGCAGAGATGTACAGGGACAAGGCGAGAGGAAAGGACGAGGCACAGAGCAGCTAGAAAAGAACAGCTAAAACCCTTTCCCATTCCTGGCTCTTTCTGTGGGAAGGTGAGGCACAAAGTCCTAGACTATTTCATAGAATCCTAAGATGGTTTGGGTTGGAAGAGACCTTTAAGAGATCACCTAAGTCCAACCCTGCTGCCATGGGCAGGGACATCTTTCACTAATCAGGTTGCTCAAAGCCCCATCCAACCTGACTTTCCTCTGGGGGGCCTGCGATCTCCAGCCATCTGGTCCTGAGAGTCAGCTGGAACCTTGATCCTGTGTTCATGATGAGAGAAAGAGGATGTGGACTCACTAGATGACTGAGGTCTCTGAGCCTGACTGTGCACAATAAAGCACCCTTCCCTGACAGTAAGAGGGAAGAGGGATCTCCTTGCTCCTTCCCTGTCCACTCTCTGCATCAGTTCCCACTTCATGCTGCTCAGTGGTAGAGAAAGGACGATGAAGGCCCTGGAGGCCTCCAGGCAGAGGGAGGACAGAGACAGCCTTTCCCCAACCAAGTGCTGAGGGAGATCTCCAGAGAACCACAGGAAGCCGTATCCCTCTGCTAGGGCCCCTTGGACAGAGTTCGAAAGCCCCAAAGAGGCTGTGGCTGTGAGGAGAGGTGCCCAGGAGACAGCTTCTTGGGGCAGTGACGACAGATTTGGTTCAAGGGCCTCGTGCTGAGTCCATCCAGCCCCTTCTACTCTGAAGAGGGGTCTCTAAGAAATCATCTCATCATCTTGGGCCCCACATGCCCTGGCTGTAAGGAGGCCAAACATGCCTTTTGCGAGAAGCTCCCTGCACCCCTTTGTACGCAACTTTGACAGCACTTTAAAACTTTGCATGCAGGAAGGCCTTGATCAACAAGGAAGCATTACTGCCCTGCAGCCCACAGCACAGCCATGGTTACTGCAACTTCCCTCCGCCTCTTCTGTTAAAGGCTTTGCGTGTACCAGCAAGGCCGGAGCTTGTGTGCTGGTTTTGCAGCTGCAAGGAACCTGGTCTGTCACAGGGGCAAAGGAGGAAGCAAAAGTCTGGCTAGTTTTGACTTCTTGCTCAAAGGAAAAGAAATAAATCGCACCTCCTCAGGCAGTCTGCAATGCCCTTCGATTGCTCAGTACAGCAAACAGCGAAAAGGGAGGAAATACCCAAAGAAACCACCTCATGAAATTGAGGAAGTGATAGTTCCAAGTTTTTCCCCACAAAGCCCTCCCCTGCTCACCATGCTGCTGAGCCAGACAGTATCCCGAGCAGGAGGGTGCAAGAAACCACTTTGATACTGGCAAGGATGGAATAAGACCAGGACAACCAACACAGGGGACTTACCCATACTGAGCGACTCCTTCTGGAAGTCCTTTGTCAGGTGTGAGCGGCTGGTGATGCAGTAGACATAGCGCTCCAGAACGTACCAACACATCTCATAATAGAAGGGATAACGAAACTTATTTGGGACCTGTAAAAGAGGCAACGGGAAGGGGATCTGCTCAGGCCTCCTTCAGCACAGGGATGCACAGAGACAGCTCTTATTACTGCTGCCTCAGACCAGACTGATCCCCTCCTGAGACACAGGAGAAGCATGTACACATTTAACAGCATCATTTGTGCTTCTGGCAGCCTGATGCAATTCTCCTTGCAGAAGGATATTATCACCAGGCAGAGCAGAGACCAGGCACTACTCACAAGCCATTAACATTTCATTTTTCTTTGTTATGCAGCTCTTCCCTCACAGACCTCCTTCTCATTAGTAGAAGAAAAAGTGGCAGATGCCACAAAGGGTTTCAGTTGAAGGTTCAGTTCAAGCCCTGTTCCCAAGCCCCAGCACAGCACCTGACAGCATTTGTATGGGCAGAGCAAAAGGGCTGGTCTATTAAGAGGTGTTAGCAGCTCAGTTATTTAGCAGAGTGCTACCAGGGCTCTGTCACATCAGACAATTCACACAAAGGCAGAAGATGCCCCTGACCCCTACTGCCTGCCTCACGCCTTCCTCAGGCTATGCCACCCAGAGTGGAGCAGGTACACACTCCACCATCCTCTCACTCAGCTGCTCTGGATGATTGTCTGACATCTGAGTGCTAACCCACAGGTTCTGCCTGCTGGAGCACCCTGAACTGCTTCAGAGAGGCCAACAACCCGTCCATCACAGCCCAGGCATGTCCTGAGGCTACTCTGCAGGCACTGAGCGCTGCAGGACCCAGGTCTCCACAAGAAACGAGTGACAACACCCACTTGCCAACAGCATTCTCTGCTCAAGACCTCAGGAGTCTTTAGTTTTAGTCATCTTTAGTCATCTCAGATCACACCATGGTCCAAGATCAACACCAAGCAGCAGCAGCAAAAGGCATCCAGGTAAGGGAAGAGGCAACACGCTGGATGCACTCCCATGGCCACATTGCTGCCTTCCTCTTCCCTACAAAGGTGGCCAGGGGAGGTACCCATCACACAGTGAGGTTTCCAAGCCCCGGAGAAGCCTGGTGTCAGTACCAAGGAACACAACACACCTCAGTGCATGTTGCAGGCTGTCTCTCTGCCCAAGTTCCTGCCTCTAGGTTTATCAGGCTAGGACATCTTGCTTACAGACAGCTGGAGTTCGAGCAACCTGTCATAGGGTGAGACTCATCTGCCTGCACACCATGGCTCTTGAATGCGCCCTCCCCACCATCCCAGGAGTTCACATACTCCCAGCTCTCCTGCAGGCCCTTACCCGTGTGCGGTCTTCAATGCTGTAGATCCGGAGCTGCATAGGGATGTTGAAGCTGTGTAAGAAGTTGCCTCCGAAAACCAGCGTGTCCATGGGAGTGTACACAGCATGGATCCAACCTTGGAAAGAAAGCAGTTTGAAGAACCTTTCTGAGCAAGCAGGTGAGGTCAGGGTCCCACAACTGACAGTCCCTACTAATTCCAGTTCTTCTGCAATTCTGCATGAACCATGTCCTTCAGAGCAGGGCTGTCAGATCTGCACAACCTTCACGGTGCTCAGCTAAGTCCACCCTGACAGTTGCACCCTTAACCTGCCCACACTGGCTACTGACCCTTGTCACATCAGCCAGTCCTAGCAGCAGCAGAGGGCCTGGATGGGACCACAAAGACTCCCCTCTTTGGGGAGGGTGTTGCTGTGCTGCAGCAACCATGTCCACCCCTCCTGAAGTGTCACTACTGAATTACTCAATACCCAGCTCACTTGACCCATCTAAGAGTTAGAGACAGACTTGGACATTTAAATACGTCTGTGGATCTGGCCTCACATCCTCCCATGGTGGGACATGTGCCAGCATCCACCTCCTGTCCATAACTTTTTGTCATCCTGGTGTCTCTGGAAAGTTGCTTCCTAGTTGCATTAGGTCTAAGAACACTAGCAACAAGGAGAAGTATTTTTCAAAGGCTGACTGACAATTAAAAAACCCTCAAAGTAACTCAAGTCTCAGCTCTGTTATGTCCAAGGCAAAGCAATCCAGCCAAAGCCAACATTTTGGAAATTCCAGCAAGGGCTTCCCTAGAGCAAGACCACTCAATTCAAAAGACGTGTCATTTGCGATAACAAGACTCAAAAGAGTAACTTGTGCAATCCCTAGTGTTTTCTGTTCCTGCTCCTGGTGTAAGTTACAACACAGCTTATTCCTGCACTGCTGTGGCAGATGAAATGGCAGGTTACAGCAGCCTTTGACATCTGAGACATTCTTATGGACACATTTATTATGCAAATGTTTTAACAGAAGCCTTCAAAGGGGTCCAACAATCTTTCTCCTCACAAAGAAATATTCCTTAGCGCAAACACAACGTCACAGACATCCCAGGTTCCCATCACAAGTTCTAAGAGGCTGTGAGCCAGACCTTGCAACCAACCAACTTGGGCTGCCTTTTCAACTGCTTTATCTCATCTGCCTTGGCTGTTTTCTAGCCTGGCATTGCACTGACTGTGCATGCAAGACATTGCTGATGCCCTCCGATTATTGTGCTTGCTAAACCAAGTCAAACCAAAGACTTCTCTGAACTCTTGAGAGTGTTCCCACCCCCAACCTCAAAGTCTGCCTTGGGCCGGCATCCGTTCTCAATGTGCATGTCAACGTGATGGGCTCTGGGAAAGCCTCCTCTAACAACTGATCTGATCAAGTGTGACATGAGCCAGACACAGCTTTTCTGTTGCTTGGGATAAACCCACAGTGCCATGACAGGCACCTTTTGGGAGCTGGCAAGCAAGGGGATAGGGCCACACCATCTCCCTCTCACCCAGTTACTCATGAGGGAAGAAGCTAAATCCTGCCTGTTCCGATTTTGCTTGTGTCCCAGGAGTCTCAGTCCCTTGCCACAACCCTGGCAGAGACCAGGATGCGCCTGCCCACCCTGCAGTACCTGAGGGGATGACAAATGTGTAGCCCTGCTTGAGTTCAATGCGCTGGCACTCTGACACTCTATCCCCAAGAAAAATGTCTCCCTGCTTCCCTGAGAGAAGCCAGTTTTCATAGAGCTCCAGGTTCTGGGGCGTAGGAGGGATCAGCCAGAAGATCTGCAAATAAAGACAACATAAGTAAGTCATCATATAATTAACAGCTACTGACTACCCTTTGCTTCTTCCAAACTTGCCCTTCTCCCTCTGCAGACACCTAAATCTCTCCCTCTCGCCATCCACCAAGGTTGCAAATCTGCAGAAATTCCCAGTAAAGTGACCTAAACAGCTGTCCCATTCGAGAGGGCAAGCCACTGAGCAAGGTCTTTCCCATCCTGACGGACTGAGCATCACAGGTAGACTGAGCTTGGGATGCTTTCTAAGGTCTTATTTACATCAGTCTCAAGAGATACCGAGCCCACCAAAGACACCAGAGTACTAGAGACAAAGGAGAGGTCTACCCATGTATTTCTGTCACATAGAAATGCTACAACTAAACTAGGGATTTGCACCTGTCTGGCTCCATGAAACACAGGTACCAAGCAGGTATCCATTCCCAACTGGGTTCTGCAGAGACTGTTAGCTCCTGCTTTATTAGAAGACACTGGAGACACAAACCATCACAATTGCTGAAAAACTCTGGTATTTGTACTTCCTTTGCAAGGAACGGTGGGTGAAAAGCCCAGATTCTTCAGGTGGGGCAGAGTTTGCTGCATTCCCTGAACCTGGTCTAAGTCAGTGGAGAAAGATGGGATGGAATAATTGCGCAGGGCTTGTCCTGAAGAAGTGATAAGGGTTTTGTCCCAGAGATCTGCCTGTACTGACTCTGGAGGGAGCCCATCCAGCCACCTTCAGCTGGGCAGTTCCTTCACAGCTGTGACAAGCTAAAGGGCTCCCATGCTAATGCTGTTCCAGGCACTCAGGAGATGTCCAGCCAGCACAGGCAGCCTTTTTGACCTCCTGTCTCCTTGATGACTTCAGCCTCAGATGGCTGATAGTTTTTAAAGCAAGGTCTCTTCTAACTGCTCACAAGGGTTAAGTTGGGAGCTATGTGCATTTCAATGGGCAGGAGGTGGGACCTGCCTTTGGTAAATTCTGCACTACAGGGATATTTTCCTCCACATTACCTTTCCTTAATACTGCTAAGCTGAGCTACCACCAGATTTTGCTGCTCCATCTGCATCGATTCAAATATACTTTTATGAGTCTGTCTGTATTGTCACCCTCTCTGGACAGCAGTGCAAAGCCTCCTTGACTACAGCAGAGCTGACAAGTGCAGCTAGCAAAAACCTGAATACAGCTCTTCTGTGCCATTACATTGGTAACGCTAAAGCACAGACTGAGTCCCATGACAACAGGCACAGCCACCTAGCAGCAGTCAAAAGGGAGGTTTTCCCAGCAAGGATTCCATATCGTCCAAGTGTCATGCTCTGAACATGACTGTGCTCTGCAGAGCAGTGGAAGTGGTAGCCAGGCTGCCCTGCCTGACTTAATTGTTTGAGTACTTGCTAGCCCCTTCAGGGATACAGCACCCAGAACTATTACAAATCTGTTTTCTAAAAGCTGAGAACAAATACAATATCCCCACCTGTAAAGGGAGCCTAAGATGCAACTCACCCTGCCTCACAGCAAGTGGGAGGACTGGCACCTTCCCAGATCCCCTTCCAGACAGATTTCTTCCAAGCCAGGGCCCAGTACAACACACAGCTGGGGTGACACATGCCTGGCACAGGGAAATCCCTGCCCAATTATAACTGAGTGCAATTAGAACATTGCACTCAGATGAAGATTGTAACCAAAACTCAAACTCGACGCAGCCTGGGGTTCAGTTTTCGTATCTTGGGCTGAGCTCAGCAACTGGAAGTGACTCCAGAAAAGCAGCTCAGATGTGACACTGTTTCAGATTTACTTCTCATCTGAAATCATTCAAGAGGTTTTGCAGTGAAAACCTGTCACAAACCTTCAGTTCTAAGTCTTCTGCTTTTGAAATCACTTGATGTTTTAAAGTAATTCCTCACACATCTGTCGACTATTTTAAAACCCTGGACAGCTTAGCTTTAGCAGAGGTTCCCATTCATCTTTAATTACCTTTCTTCCATTTGCTGCTGCTCCCAGTGTGCTGTTTGCACCACACCAGGAGGTGCTCAGCCACGCAGCCAAATGATTTCTCTGAAGCCCAAGGCACTGGATGAATTGGGTTATTCTACTCTATGTCATTTAGCCTTTTATAAGGTTGTCTCAGCATTGTCTCTACAGTGTGGGTTTTCATGCTGTGCCTGGTGGGCCTCTGAGGGCCTGAACTACTTCCAAGAACCGGAGATGAACAAGCTCAGTGTGGAAAGACTTCGATTTGCTGCCTGGGACCAGCATCTTCAAAGATCAACAAGAGAAGAGACTGAAAGCCACTCTCCTAAAGCATCCCATAAGTTTCCCCAACAGGGGCTGTCCTCCTACCTTTCCCCCTCGGTGGATGTGGTACCACACAGAAGTACCACCGAAGTCCACATGGAAATCTGTGTAGCAGCCCTTGACACTCATCAAACAGTACCTGGTGGAAAACAATATGACAATAAGGTAAAACTGAGGGGTGATCCATGTTTCAGAGCAGATGTAACATATTCAAAGGGAATGGGCGGCCCAAACCCAGGCCAATGGCTCAGAGCTGTGTCAGAAGCCAATTACTGCAGTGCTAAGCACTTTAGGGAGGTGGTGGTTTGCAGCAGAGCTCCCTTTGTATTTATATCATATACCCACAAAAAGATCTAGTCCAAGCAAGAGGAAGGCTTGCATCCTCACACACCTGGCAGCTCTAGAAACCCTCATGTCACAGGTCTGGCCCACAGGGCAGGAGGGGCAGCACCAACTCCAGATTTCTCAAGGTGGTGAGCACCAAGAGTTTGCCCAAAACGCAGTGAGCTCCTAGAAGCCACACGATTGCTCTTCCACACAGCATTCGGTAGGAGCTTAAATAATGAACTGCAGTGCCCTTACAAGTACCACCTGCTGAAATAAACAGGGAGACTGTTCCTTCTGCCTCCCCTCAGGACAAACTGCTTCTCCCTTGGACAGTTTTCTTGCAAGAGATGCTTTGCTGCCTGCTGCCACTGGAACAGCTCAGGAAGTTACTTACTTCTGCACCTTGGGATACTGCATCTCCAGGATAGCATTTGTAGACTCTGTCTGACTCTCCTTCAGGTGTCTGGGCCACATGTTATCAACCCAGTCAATCAAATCCACCTATAGCAGAAAGGTGGGAGACATGAGTAGAGATGAAAGGGGCACAGTTACCCCTTTTGCTACCCCCAGGCTGTCCTGGAAGCTCAAATACCTATTGCCTGCATGGTAACAGACCACCAGCCAGCCCAGCTCAGAGCACACCCACAACAAATGACAGGAGCAAGGCAAGGAAGGAAGCCTTGGTGTTAGCTGAATGGCCACAATAAACCCTTTTTGACCTCAACACACCCCAAAAACCTTCCCGATGCCACTGGTGCAATCACTTAGGTCAAGCTGTTCTGATGCCAGTTGCTGTACAGTGAGCCTCTGGATTCACACAAGCAGCAAACACCACAGCAAGATCCCAAGCACGGTACCAGGATGCTGATCTCCCACTTAGGGGTTAAGCAGAAACTACTATGTACTGGGCTGACATAAAAATCACGCTGGGCAGCATCTGCTAGAGTGGGATTCAACTCGCTAAGCTTCAGGACAGCCAAAGCAGGCAGAGATGTCCAGGTTACCTCTACAGTTGACAGAGACAAGTGGATGGCCTTAGAGAGCTGCCCCTTCCTCTCCATCAACTGCAGGGGGAGTTCAGGATGTGCACCCCACACACTTCACTAAGGGCAACTTGTTTTCCTCCTGCCAAACAGCCTCCTGCCCCTCTTCCAGCACACCTCCAGTCTTGGCCTCCTCTGCCAGGAGATTTCAGCTCTTTGCATCAGAAACCCTCCCTGTCATGATGCACAACCCTCTGGAGTCTCAGCTGAACACAGGGAAACTACAAAGCTCAACCAGCATCCAGGGTTTAGCTACAGTCTTGGAACACAGCAAGCATTGCTGAGCTCTGCTGTCTGATTTAGACCCCGCTGGAGTTTTACACCTGACCATGCATTATGGCAAACTACCCCTGACCTGCACCTCTCTTTGGCCACAGTGGAGCTGATGGCTGGCACAGGATACAGGAGAGGGCTCTGCACCAAGCATCAGAGCAGCACAGTGCACAGCACCAGGGGAAGGTAGGCCTAAGACTGAATGACAGTCAAGGTCTTGGCAGGCAGTGGAATCAGGTAACTGGGGGAGGCTGGAAGCCGGTGTCCTCATCCCGTCCCCAACGCTCACTGCGGCTGAGCACAAATTCAAATCCAGGTGCTTTTTCAAACACCGTGCCTGTTCTTGATCACCAGCCAGCAGGAGCAGGTTACTTTACTGTAATTATTCCCCAGCCAATCACTGCCATTTCTCTAATTGCAAACAGCCAGTGAACAAGTCAGCTCTCTGCAGAATGACATGGCAGGGACTTGATCGTGGTCGCTACAGGCTGAGGGATGCACAGGCTGGGCAGCTCCAGCCTGACAGAGATCAGCTGTAGCACACGAGGTCCAAGTCAAACACACATCAGCTCCAGCAGCTTCCAGAGCACAGCAGTGACAGCCCTGGCTGAGCCCAGGCATGTTATGAGGAGCCCCTCTCCTCTCATATTCAAGTGCCAGGCTGCACCTTGTCTACAGAGAACAAGCAGCACAAGGAAAAGGACAAGACGGCAAAAGGAAGAGCCACGCTCACCGTAGCAGGTCTCTGCACCAGGTTCTCCAGTTTGGTGTGGCTGAACTCCAGGCTGATGACATTGTAAAGCTTCTCCCGCTCGGCCTCTGGTGTTTCGTAGTAGCGTGCCCACTGTGCCATGGACATCTCAATATCCCTCTGCGTGTTCACATCCATGACATCCACCATCCGTCGGCTCCCTGCCAGAACAGACAGACATCCCTGGAACCATCCCTGTGCACAATGGACCAGCCAGAAGAGACACTCTAGGAGACAACAGATCCTTCCTCAAAGAACCCACCCGCACTACATCTACCACCCTGCCCTGGCCTCACCTGTAACTTCTTCTTCTTTCATACCCACATTGAAACAGAAGCTGCTTCAGGTCAAACTAGACCCACGCAGGTAAGAGTTGTGATCCACTGGCTAAGGACAGCTCAGGTTCAACCAGCTGCACACTGGGGGAACCCCAAATCCAGACTTCTAGCTTTGATAAACCCGATGACTCTCCCCATCCCAGCCTATTTGAGGGGCGCAGCAGGGGCACGCTGTGGTACTCGGACACTTACCAACACACAGCCGCACATCATTCACGCTGAAGTCCGGATCTGGCATCCTGCAGGACAAACACCTTGCTAAAAAAATAATGAAGTGCTTCTGGTTGCAGGTCTGTCCCACCTGTAACCCCAGTATTGGCACCCTGAAGATACCACTGCGCTGTTCCTTGCCTCTTGGATGAGGGTGAAGGCCAATGAGATCTCTGAGGGCATCAGTCTGGGCCAAGTGCTGGGGTGAAAAACACTGTGCCAAACTTCTAGCCAGGGAACCAGATTTGGGAACAGGACCATCTCTAGAGCATGAGCTGATACACAGTGGCTTGGGGCAAATAAGCAAGCAGGCCTTGTGCTAAGCTCTCATTTTCAAGACTGCTCATATGAGTTTTCCCAATATAAAGGACATAGTCAGATCAGTATAAGCAGTGTATTTCACTGACATAGCATAACTCCTCTTACTGTTTGTACTGGCATACTTATCTGAACAAACATTGCTGTCACAGGCAGAATGGGCAGGCAGCCATTCAAGCAGCTCTTGACCCAGAGAAATAACCAAAAGCTCAGGAGAAATCCAGTTTCGCCCACACTGTAATCCTCAGTATCAAATCTGTGCTCT
>NW_010157794.1:15438-21088 GCF_000695765.1 Mesitornis unicolor
CAGCAGTTAAAACTGAGCCTGGCACAATTTCCTATCTAATTCACCACAGTATGGTACATCATGCACTGGATGAGGTGTTACCCGTCTGTTCACTGCCAGGTGAGGAAGTTAAGAGCAGCATTGCCAATACCAGCTCTGAAAGTTTGCTAGGGCTAACTTATTGCTTTAATTTTCATATTAATCAAAACCAAAAACCACTGACCCAGCAGAAACACTGGATCAGATCAGGTTTTTAACTTTGTAAAAGACAGCTGTAGGGCTGTGATGTAGTATTACTGGCTTTAAAACTACATCTACCACACCGTAGCATATTTATATGAACACCATAAGCCAGCACAAAGTCTTGCATCAGTACAGCTCTACACTCAAAGCTGTAAACCTTAGCAAGAGAGAGAAATGGCAGCTTAGAAGTAACGACGTTAGGCAAATCAAGTTGGAATTCTGGAAAATACCAGAAATACTACGAATTGCTGGATTCTCTGGCAATAGATGCCTGTATTACTAGGAAAGAAACCCAGCCAAATGTTGCATCAGAGCAGCAGTGGGACTTTCCAGACATTTGGTTGAATTGTGATAACCTACAGCCAATTCAGTCCTCTCATTTTAAGCCCAAACAGAGTAGTAAGAACAGGATAACTGAGGTGGAAGATACTTCTCTCTGCTCACTGTACATAAAAAACAACGTGGACAGAACACAGTCATACCAACTTGGCAGAGCATGGATCCAACTACCAGGATCAGATCCCACACAATGTGGAGAGTGGCAAGAAATCGGGCCAGAGTCATCCACCACTCTGTGCCCCTGACACTTACTTTATCCCCAGGCCATCAGAGCTCCTGAAGATGAGAGGGTCTCTCAGGCCACCCCGCTGGATGTATTCAACTGTGAAGTCTGGCATGGGAAGAAAAGAAGAAGGAAGGTATTAGAGGAGACTCCTTCAGAGGACTGTAGACAAACTGAGGTTAGAAAGGATCTCTGGTCCAACCCTGCTCCCAGCAAACTAACTTCACACTTGGATCAGGCTGTTCAGGGCCCTACCCGGTTCAGATCCCAGAATCTCCTCATGTCTCTGTGGCAGGGCTGGCCAGCAAAACAAAGCTCTGTTCCTCGCTATTTCTACATCCCTCCAGAGATCCTGAAACATCTTTGCAGCAGTTCTGTGAGCAGCATGGTGTGTGCTACTGACAAGCCTTACACAGCCCCCCCCCCAAACCCACGAGGGGGGAGTTTGCTCCAACAGGCTGCACCAGTCAGGGGAACAGCATGGTTTTCGGTCCTCATTTCCCCAAGAAGCTCACAGCCAAGCAAGAGAGGCCTTGAAGAAATGCTCCTCCTTCACAGTAAATCCTCATAAGGCTTGCACTAGCTGTGTGATGAAAAGACATCCCACTGCACCATATGTGTGGTGAAAGAAAGGAGAAAGATCCCACATAGTCTTTGAATTAAGCATCTAGTAGACATGTGGCTGCAATTACAGGTGCTGACCCAGGCAAACCCTCTTGTTCCTGGCTGCCATGTGTCCCAGCAAGCCTGCAGCACTGCAGACCAGCTCACTGCTCTCCAGACCAAGTGGCTTCTATGCCATTTCCCACACACGCTCCCCGTTACTAGCTCCCCTGGCCCATGGGTTTAGCAGGCTTGAGACAATCCTCACATTGCCTTCAAACTGCTTGGGGAGCACTGCAGGACTTGCAGGGGGGGCAGGCAGAAACATCCCCTGCCTGCTCTGCTCCACTTGGGCTACACAATTAAAGTGGTTTACAGCAGAGAAAAGCACAGAACTGGTGTGAACAGCAGAGTTTTCCCAACTTTACAGAAGGATGGGAAGTAAAAGGCAGCAAAACGCATGACAGTGGGAAAGGATTTCACTAACGCCACAACTGCCTTGTAACTGCTCTTCAAGCTGGCAGTCGAGGAGGCTTTGGGTGTAGTCAGATGCGCAAGAGCACATCCAACTGTGATCACTGTCAGCCCTCTACGAAAGGCTTGGGGAAAGGGCACCTCACACACCATGCCTTGCTAGAGAAGCGGCCAGCCACAGCAGCTTTCTGGTTACTCACAGCAGCACAGCAGCCCCAACACAAACCTTTGCCTTCCATGAAGACCACGAAGGTGGAGTTAAACTTGTTGGTGGACAGCTTTTCCTCAAGGTCAAATGTCCTCTTCCCTTCAATTTCATCATCAGAGATGCCATCATCCTCATAACGCCGCCTCATCGTGCCACGCTGAGGAGAAAACAGACCGGGAAGGTGAGAGATAAGGACCAGGAGGAACAACCAGTTTGCTTCCCAGGGCTTCATCTCAACCCAGCACAGCTCAGCCAGGACCTCTGGGGAAGCCCTTGCCCTGCAGCAGGTAGTCCCTGGGAAGCCCATGCACTTCTGCTCCCAGAGAGAAGAGACCCTATATTATCTATATAATATACTGAGCTATAATTATCCACTAGGTTTCTTGCTCAAAAAGCACTGTTGGTATCAGTTTTCAAAGGGGACATGCCAGACAAGATCTATTTCAGCAACATCTGTCCTGGATCCAAAACACACCACCGAAACATCAGATTTGATCCTCCTACAACCAGCAGATTTGTGCAAGTTGGGCTGTATGGGAGACACATCATGCATTCCTAATGAGTGCTAACACAGACATGGGAGGGGAGGAGATAGTTCAGTGTAACTGGGGCAAAGGAAAAAAAAGAGTCAGTTTCCCATTTTTACAGGTGCCTCAGTATTTTGCTGTGCTGGAAGTAAAAGCACTTGTGAATTTAGATCCCTGCCAGAATGCCAAGTGATACAGGAAGTGTTTTATGCTGAAGACAATCCACAAGTTTTTATCTTTGGCTATGCTTGTACATAAAAGCTGATTTATTCCATTGTTTGTGTGTGTGGGGAAATAACCCTTTCCTTAAGAGTGTCTCGTAAGTACATTTGTACTGGGATTCCTGACAGACATCCTCTTCTGATTCTAACACTGCTGGATCTGGAAGAAATTACTGTCCCCAGCTGCTAGCCACCCCTCCAGAGACCAGCCGTGCTGTTCATGGGAATGCTCCCTAAATCCCCTCAGATAAAAGTCAACCTGGTCTGAATTAGCCAAGCTGGCTTCCCCCAATTAGGGATGCTCCCATTATAAAACATCCACATCAACTGTTGTGCCAGCAGCCAGCCAGGGCCTGGACAGGGCAGGAGGTGATGCAGCAGCTACTGTCACATTTGGGCCTGGAAGCTGGCAGCTGCCTGCAGCAGGGAGGCACAGTGGCACCGCAGCACTGGTAGTGGGGTCACACCCCCAGCAACAACACTGCTCACAGCCACGGACCACGATGCTGAAATTTGGCATCACCAGTGCGGTGACCAGCACGCACGTCTGTGCAGCATCGCAGTCCTTGCACATCCTCCTGCCATGACAAACCTCCTGCTCCCCGGAGCGGAGCATGTTTGAGAGCTCCATTTCTTCTTTATTTTAGGTCTCCTGGGAAAGACAAGAGTTCCCTTTCCCAAGTGAGGGAAAGCCTGGCCGCCTTCTGAGCCTCAGCAGAGGTGCTCCAGACCCCTGATCATCTTTATGGCCCTCCTCTGGACTCATTCCAACAGGTCCAGGGCTTCACTCAAAGCCACTCTCCACTCACTTCTGCCAGGGATGCTCTGACCACATGAAGACCCTGGAGGTACCAGCCCACCTTTCCGAGACAGTGAAAGCCTGAGCGGGTGAGGGTTTATTCTGCCTCAAGCAGCCAGCACAGCCCTGCTTGGCCTCCCTCACCTTCCCATTACATCTCTGCTTCCCCAGCCCATCACACAGCTGAATTAAACATGCCCGGGATATTTCCCAGTGAGTTACAGCCTGGTACTGGCCATCCATCATTGCTTCGCTTGTCCCTCTCTTTTTGTTCTTACCTACTTCAACACCTGCGGTGAAAAAGAAAGGACTCCCTCATACAGATGCACCGCTTTAAAGATGCTTTTTAAACCAATTTGTTCAGGCAGAGCAGGAGTATGTGGGACACTGGTTTCTAAAAGGGACCTTTTTCCCCCCACTCTGGAACATGTAAGTTTAGCCTCACACTTTCAAGAAGGCTGATCAATTCACAAGCAGTTTCCTTGCCATCAGGGCAGAGCAGCTCACCTCTCCCAGCCGTTAACACCTCATTAACTTTGCCTGCTTTTCCAAAAACTCCCTACAGAAACCTGAACACAACAGGGGCACAAACACCTCATCTGCAAGGCAAGAACAGGCTGCTTCTGAGCCGGCCATCTCAGAAACAGCCCTGAAACCCGTCCAAACGGCCCCAACAATTCAAGAACCTGGAAAAAGGTTTGGGGTTTGCGGTCCTTTATCTTAATCCACCCGCAGAGATAGCAAGCAGTAATACTTTCTTTCACTGTTTTTCACAACACAAAGAGAAAACTAATTTTACTTACCAGCTCTTATGGACACACTTGTATAAATGCAATACGTTGGATGTTAAAAAAAATTACAAAAAGAGGTGCTACCCGCAGAAGCCAAGCCACATATTCTTGGGGAACACTTTGAATCCCACACTGCTAGGGCTGGATTGGCTGGGAAGCACTGTGGGGCGCTGGGGCCACACATCCTGCTGCTCCCAGCCCAAATCCAGGGGCTGAAACTCCCTAACCGTCAGCCACTCTGCCGTTAAACCAAGACCAGCTCTTCTGAGATGCATCAGAGCTCAAAGTCAGAGATGCAGAGATATCACGGGGAGAACAGTACCTGGCTGTGTTATATATTTTCTGCTGAAACTCAACAGCTAACCAGGGCTGGGCAAAGCTTTCAGCTCCTGGGAGGAGCGGAGCCCCTCCCCGCAATCACTACCCCCACCACAAAGTCTCACCTCCGTGCTGGTGGTCCCAGACAGTCCAAAACAACTGAGTGGGAGGGATGGAGCCGGATGGTTCTGCCATGGCCGCACCACAAGATGCTCACAGTGAGAAAGGATGGTGCAAGCATGCTGCTGGTAGCTGAGGACCTTGTTTGGGTGCCTTGAGCTCTCCACATGGGAAGGTGGAGCTGGCCCCACCTTTGTGGGGCAGGAAGCTGGACAGTCAGCTCCCATAGGTCTCGGCTCCTATTAACCCATGGGAGACCTTGCTGAACTGCCACTGGCAGCACACACAGCAGTGAGGTGCTCAGTTCTGGGTGCGAGAGCACTGAGCACCCAATCTTCTCCCCATCGCCCACCAGCCCTGCTTAGCACCTGCTCTAGGAATTGCTGCTTGTTGCTGTATTTGCCGGAGATGGGGAGGAAGAGCCCTGAGGAAACACGCTCAGAGCTCTGCCGGGCAGGATGCAAACACAGGGCTTTCCTGGCCAGCCAGCATGTAGCTCCAACAGAAGAAACCAGCCCAGTTGATTCCATCTCCACGTATACCCAGAGACGCTCCCGCACCTCCTCCAGACGCATGGAGGAAGGCCAAACAGCCCCATTTGCTGGACAACCACAATTCCCATCCCAGAACCATTTCAAACCACTTCTGCCCTGAAGAGTGCTGCACAAGCAGGTGGAAGGCTCAGCTCATATGGGCAAATGTGCCAGGGAAACCTGATGTGTAGCTTCCCCTTTTTATTTCTACACTTTCAGAGAAAGAAGCGGAGGTCGCGGTGCTTCACAGAATCCCAGAACGTCAGGGATTG
>NW_010157795.1:0-36011 GCF_000695765.1 Mesitornis unicolor
CTTGTTTTGCTGGCTGCGGCTGTGGTAGCAGAATGCAAAGGCCATAAAATTACCATCTTAGAAAAGCACCGACTTCTAATTAGCACAAAATATTATGTGCAGTGTGCATTTGCCCAGGGTGCTTTATAGCAGAGAGGGAAAGTTATGCTTCAACCTACCCGCCTGTTAACGTGAAATCACTAAACCCACATTTCCCCTGGTACGTTGCACTGCAATTACTTTGTTATCTTTATCCCCTTTCTCATTCATTTGGTGGTGTGAGCTGAAGTTACATCTAGTTATGGAGACGTACTGAGAAAACATCTGTTGAGCTGATGGAAAACACTGGGGGTTCTTCACTTTGCTCTTCCCTTCCTATTTCCTTAGCCAGCAGAGTAGACTTTATGACTTTGCAAGTGTCTGGAGAGGAACAGAGCTGCTTCAAGCACCTCAGGGTTGTCCAGATGATGAAATGATTGAAAAGTTGCTTGGCGACACCAAGGAAACACCATCCAGATGATCTCACCCAAGGAAGACAAGTAGATGCAAACCAAGAACTCAAAGAGGAAATCCAAATAGTAACATAGGACAAAAGCAAGAAAGTCTCCTACAACGCTGAGTTCTCTCCAGTGACCACGATGCAGTTCTGCACACTGTCTTTGTCAGAAGTGGTGTCATCCAGTCTCTTTTCTATATTAACTAGCCAGAAGACTCAATCTTTCTTTTCGGACCTTGGGCAGTGATTTCCAACATCCACAGGCACCATCCGCTTGGACACAAAGGCATGACACAACCTGGCAGAAGGGTGTAGTTGGGCACACAATGCTATTATCTATAGTCAGAAAGGACTTGGCCTGGGCAGTAAAAAAGACAGACATAGGGTCTGTTCTGCACTTCTGCAGACACTGGAGCAGGGCTTTAGGCAAAATGGAGCAACTCCTTCGCTAAGAGTTGACCATGCAATGGAGAGTTATCAGCCTGCAGTCCAGGCACAGCTGCTCTCATCCTCACATCAAGCTCTCAGTTCATTTGTGAGACACAGGGTATGCTCCTGCTCACCACAGACTAAATATATTTCACCTGCTTATTGTCACAGCATCATAATAATGAAGTCTGAAAATAACCTTAGTGATAACACATGCAATGAGAGAAATACAAAACTGGAGCATGGAAGCAGATCAGCAGTCCAGCCTTGGAGTCCTCATTTAGGCCATTGACAGGCTGGGTCTGATAGATACAGCATGTTAATTAAAAAGCATTGGTAGTGGCATGCCACATTACCTCTGATTTAGCTAATGCATTTTGTGTCATTAATTCCCTCACAGCCACCAAAGGAGAATGTGTGTGTGTCTGCTTTACTTAAGTCATCCACAGCTTCACAGATGAGTTACACGCAGCATCTTTCTGCCTCATTGCAAAACCTTTCCCAGCAAAGGCACTTTTCTCAAAGCTAGAAAGCACCGGCATCCCTGCACTCCCCCATGTAAAATGGGGATACAGAAGCAATTGTGTATGGCTTTGGAGGGGAGGCTTCCGATGGTGACTTGCATTTTCAAGACTGAAGCTCTCAAAGAGCGAGTAGTTTGGGCCCACAATGCATTCAGTCTTTCTACAAGCACAATTTACTCTACAGTACTGACTGTCCCTTGGCTTGAAAAATCAAAAATTCCAGTACATCCTCAGTGACCAATAAATTTCTCAGTAGCCCACGTGCTCTTCAAGGGCTTTGTGAACTCCTGCATCTTAGTGGCTTTCTCTAATAAAGCTCTGATTTCTTCAAACAACTTTTCTTGGGACATCTGTTCTTGTGGGGCAGTCTATTATTTTTATATGGTGATTATTTGTGTTACGAGAGACGCCATAGCCACAGAATAAGACCCTACTGTGCTTGGCACTCCACAAATGCAGAACAAAATGTGGTTTGCGTTCCTTTGCATCTTCCAAGTCTCTCTCCCAGCTGGATGTCACTGTGTGATAATGAGACAGCAGAAACCTTCTAATATAGGAGGGAACAGATGTAGGCATTGGCCATATCTTCTGCAGAGAAACCTACCTCCGCGTGCAAATGCAAATGATAAAAAACAATTTACTGCAATGTTATTTGATGGTTGAAAGTTTGCAGCCCCCTGAAACAGCAGAATCACTCACTGCCAAGGGAGCACACAAGCACACTTGAAAAACAGAGGAGTTACACAGTGTATGCGCCTGCAGAATCTGAGAACAAGGTCAGGTATTTCCATATGACAAATTAAAAACTCACCAGGATACAGCTGCTTTGTCGGCGCACTAAGCTGAGCATCTTTTGTTACTCTATAAGCAACGTCTGCATCTTTCGAAGATCTTCTGCTTGTGCAAAACCCTGTTGTTTTTGTTATACCATCAGGTAAATTATGAAAGTCTAATACCTTCAAGAGGTCTGCAGGATCAACTGTAAAAAAGAGAAGAAGAAAACAAGAATTAGCAGGCAATAAGACCAGCACTTGCTCAGATCCATGACATTATTAGCCTGTCTCACACAAATCATTCATCACAAGCTTAGAAACAGATGAAATACGTTTTCAATACATCTGCAAATACAATGTTAATACCAGCTTCAGCTGGTCAGGGACACTAACTCAACGCAGAGAGGAGCAGCTCATCAGCTGTCTGCACGAGGGCAGAAGGGAGAATATACTAACTTATTAGCTACAGTACTTATATTTTCTGGATGTCTTCACCCTATTGCCATCATTCAAGCACTAGACAGGAAATTCATGACCTGAGAGAAAGGCCTTAAATCAAGACATTGCCATCACACTGATGCAACCATTTCCATTCTTTTTCCTAAGCTGCTTGATCCAACATGTTCTTTTGAAGGAAATACCCCAGCAAGCTTCCCTAGAGGATTACACACACACACACACGCCATGCAAGACAACCCTACGTAAATTCACACTAGTGGGATAACAGGTAAACCCGCAGCTGTGCCTTGAGGTATGAACTAATGGCAGAGCAGAATCCCAGAGTGGGGCTTTGGTGCTCAGGGGTTGTTTGTGGTGCCTGCAGGACCTTGCAGGGTTTGTGCAGAGCATCTGACCCTGCCCAGAATGAAGCGACGGGACACGGGGCAGGGCTGCAGCACAACCCCATCACAGGCAGCCAAAGCATCCCCCGTAGCTCAGCCCAAGCCCAGGCAAATCCCATCAAACCATTCCCCCTTTCTGCCAGGTATTCCATGACACACTGGGATTTCTGCACAAACACCTGTGCATCCAAGCATGCAGCTGGATGGCCAACAAAACACATATGCTTCACAAATGAAGAAAAATCTGCATTTTGACTAACAATATGAAGCAAGAAGCTTCTTTCCTCAATAGCCCTCCTTGACCACATCCCATTAGGCTCACATCCCAAGGCTCTCGCTGCCACAGACATTAAACTGGTTAACCAAGAGAGCTTGTCTCACATACAGTACTTTCCAGGCCAGCAAAACTGGGACTGGTTCACCTCCAGATGTTCAGGTCTTTAGAACATCGATTAAGTAATACAAGTGACACATCTCATTAACCTCCTAATCTGGTCTTGCTTATGTCAGGAAAGATGGTGCCTCGAGAAGTGAAATAACCAGATCTGACTTTAAACGCTTAAAAGAAATTATTTTGAATTTTGACTTGATACTTGGAGCAAAATGCTGTCAGAAAGATGAACCACCCAATTCAGCAAACTCCAGCAGAGCCCAAAGCAAATGTCTTCACAACAGCTTAATTTAGCCTTGCCTGGACAATATATCAAGCTGTATTCTTTTACCACTTGATCCATTATTTTCCCTGAAGAGTAATATTATTCAGATCCTCAAGGACAGCTGCACATTAGACAGTTTGATATTTGTAATGATACCCAAGATAACACCCCTGGGCTGGCTGCTCCAGCTTCCATCAGGATCTCACAGTGCATCTCACCACACTGTGTGGCCAACAGTGCAAAGCTTATTACCAGCTCCCCGAATGACCGCAAACCCCACCTCCCACCCGCCCCCAAAAAAAGTCTTGCAAAGGAAAAAAAACCCTAAAATTTGGGCTCATGCTGGGATCAAGCATTTTACTAGAGAGAGGATTCACAAGGGATGTGCCATATGCAACTGGCTGCATCCACGGGGAAGGGCTACAGCATGCACATCTGCACTGGACACAATAAACACCCCAGCAATGGAAAGAAATAATGTGAACAGATCTTTTACAATATTAAAAAAAAAATGTTTTGGTTACCAAGAAGATCAGCCTAATATTGGCATGGAAAATTCATGTACATTGTTAGGCAGCTTTTAAAAGTTTCCACAATCCTGAGGAGTTGGGCCCTTGATGAGAGATTATAAACATCATAACCCAGCTGAGAGTCTGGCCCAAGCAACACACAGCTGTAATGTTTCCTCATCTCTCCCTTGTTAGACAGTGTATGCATGACACACATTTGTCTAAGCTGTCCTTGCCACTTAGACCTTCCCACTGCCTTTAACAGTGTTTAATTTCACAGTGAAATATCTGCATACATACAGCCCAAGCTGTGTTTAAGCAACTAAAAAAATTACAAAAAAACCCCTCCAGCTCTGCTTCCAGCTCTGCTCCAAGGGATTCCAATCAGCCAGCTCCTAAGCTGCCTCCAACATTTATTTAGGGAGGAGAGGGGAAAAAGGCAAAGGCAAGGGGGAGGGGATGCGAATTCCAGACTCCTGACATCAGCCCAGTCCCCAGACTGGTGCAGGGGCTTTGAGCCTCGCTCACGGCACCGCACATAACCCATAACCCACCCCTCGACAGCAGCCATGGCAGGGCTGAGGCGTTTGCAGGAACAGAAACATCTGCAGAAGAATCAATCAGCTGATGTGACAAAAACTGCGTGGACATCATCTCCTTGGCAAGGAAGCCCTGACTGGCACCAGAGACAATCGCGGTCATCACGCAGGGAAGAAGTGTACAGTGCTGGATGGGTTAAATGCTGCTCCTGATCTCATTGCTAAAATCATGCAGTGTATTGACAAAGTGTGACATGAAAACTGCACATTTCACCAGCTCTATACACTGACAGGATGACATCACTTGCAAGCCATATGGCAACCACTTGCCAAAGGCTCCTGCAGCGGTTGTAGCAAGGTGATGGGCATTCAAGAGAGCTGGCCCTCCTCCAGAAGCAGTGAGCAGGCTCCAGTCCTTGCTTGGAACCTTCCAAGCAACTCCCACCCATCACCAGTGCCCTGGTGCAGCACTTCTTGTTTGTAAAGGATGATTCAAGCATCGGCCACCCCCACCCCCCCCAGTGCTGCTGCAAGCCTCCAAACACAACACAATTCATCTTCATTTGGAAGGAAGATCCTCTCTGTCTCCATAACTATGATAGATTAGGTCAAAGTGAGATATTAAAGTAGAATAACAGCCTGAGTATTGCACAAACAATCTGCAAACCACGCAGGTAACCAGCAGGAGAGGAAATTACCACTGCTTATAGCTGTGCACGAGTGTCTCACCTCTGCTTGCTCCTGGAAATGAAAGAGGAGGTGAGGAGCCAGCTGAAGCCCTGCAGACCGCTCAAGTTGCACTTCATCATGAGGAGCATTGCTTTGAGTAGGACTTAAGCAGCGTGAAAGTCTCCAGCTCTTTCCAGAAAGATGAGCTCCACACAGGAGCAGCTCTTACTCCTGCCCAGCTAATCAGTTTATTTCCCCTTGATTTTTTCAGCCATATCTAAACTCAGCAATCTCCTGTTAGGAACTATGACAGTATCACGCGCAGAAGGACAGAGACCGAACAGACCAAAACCAGGCCCTACAGGGTATTTCTTACGAGCTTGCACTGGGCTTGGCCTTCACCTGAGAACTGAATCAGTTGTTACTTCATGAAAGTGGGGTTTTTTTACTTACCATTTCATGAATAACGTTACTATGCAGCGTTACACACAGGATCATTCTTTCACTTGAGATGCATAGGGCTCCCCTAAGAGGTGGGCAGCTCAGTCCCTGCTGCTGCAATACACCTGGTACACAGAGGCAAACCCCAAGTAGCCAAAATTAGACCAAAATCAGGCCAGAGGCTGCCCCAAAAGCCTGCACCCAGCAGCGCGTACAGCTCTTGAACAAGACCAAAAAGGAGCATTATTGCCTGTTTTAACAGCGTGGAGATGAATGACTCACTGATGAACCAACAGGAGTGAAAGTAGGAATTAAATCCCTAATTCCTCTGTGTCTGACCAAGGCTTTAACTACAAAATCAATCTTTGTGTTAATCTGATTCCTAATTACTTAATTACCTGTTAAAAGCTGGAACAGAGACAGCTGGTATTAAGTCTATAACTCTACCCCCACACCACAGTGGCCAAAAGCCACTTTTTCTTTCTTACACATCAATATTAAAGCAAATCCAGAAGCATTCATTGAAATGAGCCATTCCCTGCCACTCCAACCGCAGACCAAACTGCCTGCTCGGATGTAGCTGTGGGATGCAGCAGGAGCAGAAATATCCTCGAGGAACCCAAAAGGAAACCAAAGCATCATGAACATCGGAAGGTGAACATTAGAGGACACCAAACAGCCCTGGCCTAGGGGTAAATCCCATTCCCAACAGGGCTGGGGTGTTCACCTTCACCTTTCCTCCCCCTGACTGTTGTTTAAATCAGATTTTAAGATGAAAAGAGGTCTTAAGCCCTGTTGATCCTTCAGGACATATGCAATAATCAACAAGGATTTTTTTTTAAAATGCCTTTACACTTGCTTGTCACAGAGCAGCAAAAGGGACACAACCAGCCCTTGTTCAGTGACTGCACTGAAGGTCAGGTAAAGACTTTTTTCATGCACCATCTACCACACCACCACGATGCAAAGGTTAAACACTTCAGTTTCTTCACTAAGCTTGACATCAAGCCCAAACCCTCCTCGTTTTATCTTCCCTGGCCAAGGCATTTTGCTTTGCTTTCAGCTTGGGAAGCTGTGCTGGGCTCAGTATTTCTGTCCCCACTTCACTCCTGCAAGGGACAATGGGTGTCAGCCCAGAGAGGGCCCATGCCATCAGCTCCTGCTCCTCTTGCTTCATCACCCCATTGCCTGCCTAGGAAAATAAGACATTATTCTCCCCACAAAAAAACCCCACAACAAACCTCAGAGAACCTAATGGAAATAGTGCTATTGAAATTCAGTGCAAGCTGGACCTACAGCTTCTGTAGTCCATGCTGAAAACCCCAGCATACACAGCATTAGCCAGAAGTCATTAATCTAAGCCATATTTATGCCTATAATAATAATTTTTAACACCTGAAGCAAAGCTCTTGAATAGGCCCCAAAGCACTTTACCCAGCGTCAGGATACATAAGTCGCTTATATGTTACTTGTGGGTATCTGCATTTCCAGTGTCTGAAAAATTACCGAATTACAAATAACAAACCTCGAAACAATTCACTCCCTTGTCATTTTTCAAGGTCTTTAATTAAATCCTTATCCCCAAGGAAATCTGCAATTTTTAAATGTGCCACTGAGCCGACGGCTGAAGCTATTGCAGCCTTGCAGGGCTGGTGACAAACCTTTGCCATGGCCTCCCCACTTCATGCGGTGGCATTTGGGGGTGGCTGCTGTCCCCAGCCACCCTGTACAGCCCAACGGGGTGAACTGAGCAGCACCAACACGCACTGGCCAAAAGGCAAAGTCAGAAAAAGCACAGTCTAGATTCTAGTAAATAATAAAGTTTAAATAAACATATTTTATAAAACCTACTGTACAGAGTTAGGAAATCTCTTGTTAAAGTAAAATTACATATAAGAAATTTTATCAATCTGTTCTGAAAACTGCCTCCCAGTTTTTCATGCTTCTCCAGCTGTCATTTGGGGAGATTTTTTTTCTTTTTTAATGAAGCAATTCCATGGATCCAGGAGCAGAGACTTCCAGGAAAAAGCAAGACCACCCCATGAGCCATCACAAGACTCCTTATAAAAGTCCCGGTGAGCTGGCAATGCCACAACACTGCATTATCTCAACTGCAGATCTAGCAGTGCATACATAGCACAAAAATAAGGAGGATTCAAAGCCAACACCAGCCCAGGTGCCCAAGCAGAGCTGGGCACGCAGCGTGGCAGTGGAAAGGGGCAGAAATGCTGCTTCTGTATTAGGGAGGGCACATCTGGAAACCTCACCCCAATCCTCAGTGGCTCTGTTGATTTGATTGCTCATGTAAGGCTCTGGCTCGACATCCCTGGAGATCAAAGCCAACCTTTGGGGAACATTTGCGGCAATGAGAGTAGCAGACGGGTTCCCACACCATGCCCAGCCTGTTTCTTCCTTTAAGGGCATGGAAAGACCACGTACCACCAGCCAACAAGGAAATTACTTCCCCAACCAGGCCAGTGTCACTGTAGTGTGGCTATACCTGCAGTGGTTTGCATGCTCCAAATGAATTGCCACCTTAAGCAACCTCTTTGTTTTTACAGACCTCTATGCATTTTCCAGCAGAGCTGCAGAGGATGCTGTAGCAAAAAATGCTGTATTGCTGAAAACAGATCTGCTTTTCCAACTACCTTGTGCTCATCTCACCAAAACGGTCAAGAGTGCCCTGAAGATCTCAACGAACCAGAAGCTGAAGCAGCTTTGGCAGAACAATTTAATCAACACAAATGGCACACACAACACTTTGCCCAGTGCAAGGTGCTGTCCACAGGACAAGAAAGCAGCTGTGCTGCCACACAGGAGCTGTGTTACAGATGTGTCCAAAACTGGGCTTAAAAGGTCAAAGCCTTCCCCTTTCACCAGCTACCACAGCCACCTTAAGGTATATCTGTAGCTTATTCAGTCTGATCTGCAAACATCAAGCACATCTTCAGCATCTCCACTGAAAGTGTTCCTAGAACTTAAGAGTCAAGAAAATCCCCTTCCTTCAACATTTTGCTTTGTAATACCCTTCAAAGTGGAAAAAAACCTCCCCATTAACATCCTGAGAGACACATTTACTGTGCACAGCCGACCTGTCGCTATATTAGTGCAGTAATTGAGACATTTGGGTGTCTGGAGAAGGGGTCACCAACCTGTAACAGCAGAGAACCATTCTTCTCTATTTGGTTTCATAACAGCTAAAGGGCATCCAAAGACCTTCAGGACTTCATGACACAGCACTTAGTCATGCTACAGTTTATGTGCAATTATTGCCAAAGATTTGAGGTCATAAGTTGAAGAATGAATAAGCATTTATGTTCCCAACTCATTCCAGGTGCCCTTTGCAACTTTCTAATCATTTAATACGTCAAATACCAGTCTAGGTATTTGTATCTAAGTGTCACATCATCAGTGAAGCAGGTTTACTGAGAAGCAAAGCCTTCCTATAGGAACAAGCAATATAAAACAAACTTGCCATCTCATCCCATAGCAAATAATAACAGTAAATATGTGAATAAGGATTATTTCAGGAGTAGCATCTCCTTGAAAAGTACCTTGAGTCTGCAAGGTGGAAAGAATAGTTTTAACAGGAAAAAAACAAAGAGATATACTGCAATTAGCCTGCCCACAATTAACCAACTGATTTAAATTGCCCTGGTTTTCTAGTGTACAGATTGCTGATGGCATCCAGGCTGGCTGGGGCTGCTCTCATCTCACCTGCACAGCCTCAGCTTAGCCAGGTAACACAGTGGGTATGAGGTGGATCTTAGCCTCCCTGGCTTTAACAAAGCAAAGTCCACTCATGCCACCAAAGAACCTACGCCTTCACATCCCCATCTTTCATTTTTGTCATCTTTAAGCCATAAAAATCACTAGCATCTCTGCTGGGAGGTATAAAAGATAATTTTGTAAGGCATTTTCAGGTACTCAGATGACAAGTATGAAGTTATTATCATGTTTTCCCCAATTTATATCAATGTATCCTGCATAAATGACATTAAGCAGAGCACCACCCTGCCTCACTGCATTTCCTTCTCAGATAGAAAAAGGGGATTCTGCAGGGCTGCCTGAATGCACAGCAAAAACCCATTCCTAGAAGAGATGGAGGAGAGGCTACTGCATATTTTTAAGGGAAAAGGTATTTTCCAACAAATACCCAAAAAGCCCCTGAGCGGTAGGAGATCAGACCAGGGGGAAGCATGCCCTTTCACCGGGGTTGCGGTTTTTCCCTTCCCAGGCAGCTGCCCAGAGGCTGACATGGGCATCTTGGGTTATACCAGGAATTAAACACCACGGGGTAAGTGCTCCTGTGCCAAGATCCACAAGAGACAGCCAAATGCAGATAAGATGTTTCACCTAGGGATGTATTTCTACAGAGCCTGGAGTCTCCAGGTCATGCCTGTGGGATTTCAGCAATTTCTAATTCTCATTTCAACACTTCTCACCACTGTTGACCTTGTAGCTGCAGCGCTTGGATAACTGACTAAAACAAGATGGCAAGACAGAAGATAGACAAAAATAAGAATATAAAGCTCCAGTTGCCATTGCTCAAGCACCCTTTTGGTGGATTTAATACAGCCCTTGAATTTTTCAGCGTCCCAGCAGTTCAATAAAACAAAATGATGTATTTGGACAAAGAGGAAAGGCATTTTAAGGAGGAAAATTGAAGATATAAGAGTTTGCTCCCTAGGAAGGGGCATAATGCAGCAAAAAAAGGCCAGCTATAAAAGGGATCAGATGCTCATCTGGTGCACATCAGCTCTGTACCAATAGCTGCAATAGAGCTGTGTCAATTCACATTGCTCTAGATAGCCGAATATTTCACCAATGACTCATGTCATCCCCTTATGGGGTTTTTTAAAAGCCCAAATAGTCCCAACTGTGAACAAAGGAAACCATTATGCAGAGTCAGATTCGAAAGATCGTATGCATAATCCCAAAAGGGAAAGAAAGAAACCCAGAACTGATACTGGAGCAGCTCTGCAAGACTACATTAAATTCACAGAATCAAATAATCTTTGTTTCTTAGAGTGTAAATCTTTTTTCTTTAAAAATAATCAATCATTTGGGTTTCTAACAAAGCAGTGGTGTTAGCAGCTAACAGCAAGCAAAGAGCAGGCCTTTCCTCCACAGAATATAATTAAACCACGCAAAGAAAAAAAATATCTGCTGCAAATGTCATGCGAAACTTAGACACAATTCACAGAAAACAGGCAAACTTTTAGGACTTGGGGGGGAGAAATCCCAGCCCCATTCAAGCATACCAAATACCCCATTAATTTTAAATAATTGAGGATTTCAGATTCTCTACTGATGGGGGAAATTAAAATTCAGCAGCAGTGCAGGGCTGGCTCCATGAGTCTGGGAGGAAAAAGGGTGCGAAAGGGTAGGGAAGGCCGGGCTTTCTCCTGACATCCGAGCAGCTCTGGCCGTGATTCCTGCCCCACGCCAGCGTGGGAGCCAGGACACGTCACTGTGGGACAGGGAGCAGCCAAGTGACACATTCGTCACCAGGATGGCAAGGACAAGAGCACAAGGAGGAGAGCAACCAAAGATGGGGGTCACAGCACAGCTTCTACCTCCTTCTCCACCAAAACAAGCTATCACATCAGCTCGAGAGAAAAGCACGAAGCCTTTTAAGGTAGAGCCCAAGCCAAGCCCTGACAAATCCCCAGCCCATGCCATCGCGACTGTTCAGTGTCCAAGGAGTTTTTAGGGGCCCATTCTGACAGCGGGGTCAAGAGAATGAGGTGAATCACCAGCTTTGCAGTCACCATCCTCGTCTCTGCTCACACACCCGGGGTTGCAGCAGAGATGCCTTGCATACCACCCTGCCCACAGCCCTGCGCTGCTCCATCCCCATGAGCCCTGATTCAGGGGGAGCTTCCCAGTCCAGGTTGGAACAAGTATTTCTGGGTCACCGTGACATTTTGGGAAGTTTTCCAGCAGAAGGTTGAGTCTTGCCCTTTTAAGAAAAACTAAGGGTGAATGGAGACTAAAACTTTCAGAGTTATTAAAACTACAAACTCACACACTCAGCAGATCCGCAAAAGGAAACGGTGACGGAGCACGACTCCATCTTTGGAATGATTAACTGAGAGATCTTAAAGAGAACTCAGTTTTAGGCACAGTTTCTGAAAGTCAGCCATAAAGGGATGCAAGTTATGTGCAAACAAATAGGCACTCTCCTATCCTTCACTCCCACCTCAACTCTCTGCTGCCTTTACTCAAAACCACAACTTTAAAATCCCTGCAAGTTCCCTGGATTGACTCAGCCCCAGGGAGCACACACAGATGTACCAGCAAGAGATGGAGATCGTATCCAAGGAGTCTGTCCATCCTGAGCAAAGCCTTGACACAGCCTTTTGGGAAGCAGCTCTTCAGGCATAGCATTGAGGTTTTCCAGGTTGAGGTGAGGGGAAAAACACCTCCAATGTGAGTTGTGTCCCCTTTCTGCCTATGGCAGCTCATGCTTTTCTGCAGGACGTGATAAGGAACCTGCTAGCATCTCCACAGACATCTGACCAGCCCAGCTTGGTGACAGAGAGGACCTGATGTCCACAGGCAGCATTTCTTTCACACTGAGCCATCCAGACACAAGACAAGGCTCACAGCTCAAGCCCAGGACCACATGTGTAAAGCAGAGCACTTCAGAGACTGCAGACATCAGCATCACATAGGGACCTTCAAGTCACACTCCACTCCAACCATGCCACAGTCAAAGCAGCCCAACCAAACTACGGGTTTCACTTCAGGCTAATGACAGCTTTAAGCAAAACATTATTCACTGCTACTATATACATGTTCTATACATATGCTGCTTCATTATTGTCTGGCTAGGCCATACAGGACATCTACTGCCTTTCCCAGTTTCACACTGGGACTCACACCTGAGTCAGCTGCAGCCGACATGAGCTCTCAAGCAGCTGCATTTCAAGGGGAAAAAGGAAAGTTCAACCTTTTTTGTCTTTGCTTTAAGGAGGGCCATGTGTTTCCAGACAATCTGGCACTTCAACAGCATTTGCATTTTCCAAGTACTTTGTAATGATCAACCACTTAATGCTCTTTGCAAGATTTAATTAAGGCCTGATCTTGCAGTGCATTAAAGTCAGCGGAAGTTCTGCAGCCAGTTTTAATGGGGTGCAGAACAGTTACTCCAGCAAGGAAGAAAGGAGCTGGCACACCCATCTTCCAGACACAGCGAATAATAATAAGACCTGGCATAACCGTCCGTGTCAGAGCAAGTGTGAGCATCCTCCCTCAGCCACAGCCAGCTGCAGTGCGCTGCCAGGGCCACCATCTGCTCCAGCCACTGCTCCTGGATGCTGCAGCACCTCCAAGGGCACCTTTCTTCCTCCTCTTGGTATCCAAAGCTACTTGGCATTGAATCAAGAACAAGGAGGGCGTCGTCCTTTGATGAAACCAGGGACACACAGATCAAGGTCTCCTCCACATGGTCTCTCTCAAAGCCTCCCAAACAAAAACCTTCCCAAAAGAAACCAAGGGTGTCGTCCTTTGATGAAACCAGGTACATGCAGATCAAGGCCTCCTCCACATGGTCTCTCTCAAAACCTCCCAAACAAAAACCTTCCCAAAAGAAACCAAATTCAAACAGCTGAGTTGTGGTTTTCCTGAAAAAAGCAACACTTTTCAGCCCTCTGGGTCATTTTATGTGGGTGACCACCTCATTGCATCCCAAAGATGTCACTGAGCACTCACAGACATGGATGGGATTGCATCAGGCAGGCCAGAGCCATCACATGCAGACATACAGTCATGCCCTACACTCAGGAACATCTATACGTTCAGCACACCTATACTGGATGCTTACAAGCACTCACCAGCCTACACACACATCAGGGCAGTCTGGGAACAGAACAAGCCATGGTCAGCACATTTTCCCCTTCTTCTAACCCCATGCTCGTGGCTGGAAGCACTGGGCAATGCACTGGGATGCATGTAAGCACCCTACATCCATATAGGATGATCAATGCCACATCTTCTTGACACTTCAGGGTTAGGAAAAAAGCCTATAGGGTCACTTCCTGAAGGGAAGTCTGTGCCAAGGGAAATGGGATCATCCTCACCAGTGCAGTGCTAAGGGTTGTGATCCCTCAGCATCTTCCAGCAGCACTCAGGGAAAATGGGAGATGCTGAAGAGGCACCATTAGAGCAGGATGGCCAACAACCATGGCTGGAAGACACAGGGGACAAGAGGTGCAGAGGTGCAGGCAGCATCTTCGACCAGCTAAACCAATACAGTCTGGAAAGAGCAGCCAAAATGGACAAGTTCTGGGGCAATATCGCCATTCTAGAATAAGACCTTCCCCTCCACCCCCTCCAGCCTTCCTATAGCCATGCCCTGCCCTTTAATTTCTGTTGCAGTACTGCAAGTGGATTGCCCAACCATGATCTTAATTAAACATATTAACACATTAATAATAAGTTAATTAATAATTAACTCATTTCCACTGAGTGAACACTGCAGTCACACTGGCAACGAGCACTGGCACAGCACATCAGCCACTTAAAAGGGGACAAAAATCACAGCAGGGGTCACTGCAGGGCACTACCTACAATCCCTACAGGTATCACAGCTGGGATGCTTTTAGGATACAGTCATTTAGGAGTTAAAGACTCATTTTCATGCACTGTGCGATTTTAGTAGTCTGTAAAGTTAATGGGGCCAAGCGCAAGTCATTTTTGTTTTTAAATATTTCATTGGATTTTTTTTAAAAACAACACTGAATTATTTCCAGCACTACTGTACATTTGAATATTTTGACACTAGAAAATAGACATTAAATCAATTCTTCCTCTCGGACGTTTAAATCAATGTACTCATAGCATTTACTTTATATCTATATCTGATTTTCCTCATAAAAAATGTAACTGGAAGGCAAATTTCAAATTAATATCTGCTTGACTTCATGAAAAGTGTTTCTGAAGCTTGTTTTCCAAAATTTTCTCAGGAGCATGAGTTCCTTTTTGAGTTTATATAGTGCACATCTGCACAACACAAGTGCTGCTTTCAAGGCAAAAGCAGGAGGAAGACACAGGCCTGAATTAACCACCCACAGCCATGAGTTTCATCTGTTCTCAGCAATACCACCAAAGCTGTGATGCCCCAAAGGGAAGTCTGCAAGCAGGGAGAGAGAAATTCACCACTTGACTTACTGAATCCTAATGATTTTCTCAGTTTTAATCCATATTTATTCAGCAGATCTTATTCCCGATTAGGTATTAAATGGATTTCTTTGTTAAAGGCCATAGAAAATGAACATTATCTTACTTCAGGGCAATGGAGGTTTTTTTAATGGACCAGCTAGAATAATATATAATCTGCTGATGGCCAAACATGCAGAAAAAGAGGCTCATCCAAATACAACACTCCAGCTCCCATTCCTTTCTGATTTCCAGCCCCATTATAAATAAAACATGAGTATGTGGTGTGTTTCCCTAGTGCCCAAATTAAGAAACGGCAGATTGTGAGGTTCTGCATTAAAAGCCCAGGATTCCTCCCAGCTCCACGCACTGCAAAGGGGTTCGTTACCATTAACTGAGCCCATCAAGCAGCATTAGGGCACTATAAAAAAAAACCAAAACTCCAGTTCAGCCTTGATTGACCTTCGTGATCTCTGACCTTGGGTCATCAGGGGAGAAAGCCAACCCATTAACACCCTCCCACGCTCCCAGCAGCATCTCCATTACAAATAGCAATCAAGAGCCAAATAGGTGCTAATTACCCAGCACCAGCCCCCTCCTCCTTACCCATCCTCTACCTGAGACGGGAAGCAAAGCCAGTGTCAGCCAAGCCACCATCAGAAATCATCTCCCACTACTGATTTAAAGGAGATGATGGTTTTTATTTTTTATTTTTTTGCTCATCATGTACAAATATTCCCGGAAGATCATGGCTTTATTTGTTCAAAACCCACCGCTGCCACTATGGCGTTTTGCAGCACGGACAAGAACCGATTTTAGAAAATTGGGGTTGCATAATCATTTCCCCCACCCCTCTTCTGATGTTTTCTATTGAACTAGTTACACTGTGGTTTGCACATTGACTTTTCTTGGAAATCTCTTCTGCATTTAATAGCCGAGATGTCATTTCAGGTCTTCGATTACACACGAAGGAGAACTCAAACCCAAAGATAGCATCTAAATTGAAATATGCTACTATAAAAGCTAACAAGAAATATCCAAGACACCCATCCAAAAAGCTTTCCCAGGACTCAGACTAACACTGGCCCAGACAAATATTTACATAATTTTTCACATGGGTTTGTTTTAAATAAAGAATCTTTTATTATTGTTACTTTGGCATCCACCATCTAATTAGAGGCCAATGAGATAAAAAATCACTGAGTTCTCCCAGCAGCACTGAGAAGGAGAAGCAGTATGGGAGTGATGGGCAGCACCAGAGCTGTCCCTGCCCTCCTGCAGGATTTCCTGGGGAAATCAGGAGTCCTTTTCCTGACAGTGCCCTATCTCCCTGCAGATGTGAGGAGATGGAGGAGGGAAATGGAAAACTGATGGGCAAAGTGGAAGGGTCTCCTGGCAGAAATGCCCACTCATGCCTGGTTCTTAGCTCTACCAACAGCATCTGGACTAGATGCTTTGGTGCATCTCTGCTTTACATATTAGGTTTTGGGACCAGCAAACAATGTAGGATATAAGTAATACCCTTAGCACAGAAAAAAAGATAAACACATGCCAAGGTTATGATGGTCTTTACTGAGAATAAAAATGTGCATGACGGTTTTAAGGTGAGGTTTCCAAGTATACTGATCAAGAGGAAGATTAAAAAAAAAAAAAAAATCAACACTCCTGGCCTGCAGCAAGAAACAACTGAGATTTGGGCAGAGTCACTTGTGTGCACACTTCGAGATCACGCTGCTGGACATCCCCAGGGCTCCCTGCACACCCCCCAGGGCTCCCTGCACACACAGGCTCCTCCCATCAATCCTGTTATTAAAATTGTCTCTTTCCACTACTGCAAAAAAGCCATGCAGGGAGGGACCAGCAACCACGCTTGCTCCTGGGCACAACCCTCATTTGCACATGACATTTTGCTCATTTTGCTCAGAGGTTTGATTGTCCATCTTACCCCCCTGCCACACTGTGGCCACTATCTGGTATCTAGCAATGGGTGGCTAAAGTATATAATCACTCGCTGAATATCTTTTTTCCTTCCCTCTTCTCTGTTTTAACATGCTCCTGAGCCCTTTTGAGCTGGGATTCCAGTTACTGAAAGCAAGACTATCCATCAGAGGAAGAACTGAAATGAAACTATCCAGGGCCATAACGCTAAGTTAGAATAGTAAGAAAAATGTCTCACCCCTCCTATTGATTTTTCCACCCCTAGGGCAGATGCAAAGAGAGGAAAAAGCCAACAAATGCTGCCTTTGGAAGCTGCTACCTTCACTATAAAGAGATGGTGCTGAAACCCATTGCCTCATCACTGGTTGCTTGGTCAAACCCAAGTCTCTGTGCAAGAGGCTCCTGGGGAGCCTGGTGGAAAGGTGACCTCTATATCTGCATTGCAGGGAGAACTTGAATTGCTGCAAACCCATCTGACTCAAGCAAGAAAGCAATTAGTGCTCCCTCCTAGTACAAATGGAGATAATAAATATCGAGTAATCTTCCCACGAACCAGTCCCAAAGCATCAATAAAAATACATGAAAATATATTTTCCTCTACCGATTCCCTTCTAGCTAATGAATGGAAGCAACTGAACATTTCCTTATGCAATATTCAGTGAGCATGGTGACCGATGTTGCATTTCTTCCTGTAGGTAAGAAAAGGACTGTGTATTTCAGTAGCTCTATCTCCAGGACATCTTTTCTTAGGCCATAAGTAAAAAAACAAACAAACAACAGAAAAAAAACCCCAAAAAACGCAACCAAAACAACCTGGCTTTGCCTCAGCATCTGCGAGAGGTCAATTCCAGTCTCAAGCTCACTTTTAGTTGCCTGGAACTGGTTCATGGCACAACCTCATCATCACACTTGGAGGTTTAAAGAGCTCAATCACAACTTTGATCAGTCAGGCCTGTAATATCTGCAGACTGCTATAATGCTGCTTTTTGTATCCAAATACATACATATACTCCAAGTGCTTCCAGGAAATGATACTTCTGGCTTCTTAACTGCAAGTAATTTAGGTGGCACAGAAAAAGCAGCCTGGCAGCCAGACAAGGGCGAAGGCAGCCAGGCCCTGGCAGCTCAGTGCTGAGCCCTTCAGAGCACCATTGCCTGCTCCTGATGGGCAGCCGGGCAAATTCTCATTCCCAGGCAGGAAAAATAAATAAACCACCAAACAAACAGGGCAACATAAAGGGTGGCACATGCATGCTTTTGGCAAAGGGAACCAGTGGGATTAATGTCTTTCTTTCACACTTTTGCAGAGCAACTTGGCCAACCCTTTGAGCATTCAGCAGCAATTCCCATCACATTTTATTTTCTCTGCCTTTTCAGTCATGGGCAGCGTGCAGGAGAGGGAAGCCCAGCAAGATATTGTCCCTCTTCAATGCAGGTTACCCTCTCCCTGGTTGTCAGTGAACTTGTTCTTCAGATTATGGTTCATGTAAAGCATAAACTCAAGAACATGGGTTTTGGGGAATTCGCAGCATAAACAAGTAACAATAAAGGAAGAGACAGAGGGGCTCTGGGTGTAAAGGGTGATGATTCACCCAGATCTGAGCTGTGTCAGAGCTCTACCAGGGGCCAGATACAACAGCAAATATGAAAGTCTTGATGCTGCTTTAGGAAAAGATCAAAGAAAATTGAGTCTCCCCAGCAGTAGTAGTGAAATGCAGTTTTAATCCCAGATACAGACTCTTCCTCACGCTTCAGACTAAAATCAGAAAATAGATTAAAGCTATGTTGAAAGATTAATTTCACTCTCCTGATGTCCCCCAACCTAAAATGATGCTCAATTTGAAAAGGAATTCAGAATTTTACCACGGAAGAAATACTTCAAATTGTTCTGAGTTTCCAGGGCACAAATCACAGACAACTACATACAGATACTCCATTTAAAGCCAGCGAAGTGCAGAACAATACCTTGATATACCGGCCACTAAAAGCTGGTGGGGTTAGTTTTGCTTTGATTTTTGCTAACATTGAAGAACAAGTTTTCCAGGCAACTGAATTCTCTAAAGGGAAATAACTAAACTCTGGCTTTGTAAATAAAACTGCTCAGCAGAGCTTAGGTTTTCTGCACAGCCATATACTCTTCACATAACACTTCCAGGCTCTATTCCCACCGAAGAACAGTCTATTACTTTGCTTTCAAACAATCCCAATATGTTCAGTGGCAATTTACTTAACGAGGCAAGGTGATAAGCCCGGCAGAGCCTGTCCCTAAGAGATGGGTAATCAAAAAACAAATTTGTGTTAGAGAACACAGCACAACAAGCGTTCATTTACATGATGTTGAGAAATGCAATCACAGCACAGAGACACCCAAGTGAGACCAAACTCAGCAACCTCAGGCACCTCCAGCAGCAAAAGCAGTGCCCCAGGTGCCAAGGGTGAGAGGCTCAGCTCTGGCACTGAGCTACACAGCCCCAAAAACCATTTGGCTTCAAATGAGGGATCCAGCATAGCTAGACTAAATGCAGACTGGTATCAATGTGTGCTCTACTTGTGTCTCAACTACAGTACAAGCAGAGCCCACATCACTCTCACCCTTCCAAGCAGTGCAAACATGCAGCAAGTGGAAAACCAGATAAGTAAAAAGCAGGACCAAAATCAATATCCTAAATATGAACCACTTTCTAAACTGTTCTCTCTGTAGCATAAGACATTTACCTTGACGTTATCCCCTTTATTTATTCTGAAGGCTCACAACCTTTCTTGTTAATACATTTTCTTCCTTTGTTGTAAGCAGGATAATAATACAAGCGGCCTTGAGCAAGGCCACAGGAGTTTGTGAGGGATGAGGAGACAGCTCATCTGCAGCTCTGAACATCAGACCATACTGACTGGACCAAGCAATAAACTTCCCCTTAATCACCCATGTTAGATGGTAAAGGTTAATTAAGCATGTGCTTTATAAGCCTTACACTGCAATTTTTTTCTGCCACTACTATTCAGTCCCAAATGCATCGCAACCTTCCCCTCCAAGCACATGCAGGAGAACATGCCTCAACTCCCAAGCCACTTGGCAGATCCGTAATGATGTGTCAGTCAGCAATGAGGATGATGACAAACATGCCCTATTGCCCTTTAACAGTTTTTAACAAGACCCCAGGCTGTTTTGAGCAGACGAGCTCACAGGGCAGGAATCTGCTCGCACGCACCATCTACAAAAAACAGCTGTTGGCCACCTCCATCCACATGCAGCCCGGCCAGGCAGCCCCAGCTGCTATCATGCACACAGTCCTGGGTGAGGAATTTTTATTTGTTTGCTTCTTTCCATTTCATAATTCAAGATCTGGCAAGAAACACACCTGCTTTTCAGAGCAAAGCACACTGGAAACCATTTATCACCACTGCAATGCTCACCCATCCTTCCCAACTCCATCCTCCATCCCCTGGGTGAGTTTGTCCCATACCAGCAGAGCTATGAGCAGAACCAGCACCTCTGTCCCCTATTAAACTACTCTCATCTCCCTTGTCCCTCCTCATATTTCTGTAAAGGACAGGGGGAAGAGATCCCCCTTCAGGCTCTCCATCTGCAGAGATGTCTGTGGCAAACTCACTTTCTGGTTCTTTATCTCAAATTTTATTTCAGAAAGCACCATGGTTAAACAGCACATGACACTGATCTCCTCTGACAAGCACACCTTTACGTTCTTGAGAAACAAATAAAAACATCACCCAGGCAAAGAAACCAGAATGAAAGAGCCCTTCACAAGGCGAAGGGACATTCAGGGATGCTCACTGCCAGAAATGCATTTGGGAATATCACCGGCCAACACTGCATCCACACCATCTGGCAGCATCTACCACGGGTACCAACTCAAGGCAGTAGCGGCTGAAGGGCTGAAGGCAGAGGGAGAAAGAAGCAGTAACTTTGGCAGCGGATGAAGCTGGATCTTCAGAGTTGTTGTGAGCAGGCTGGCTGACAGGACCAGTGACTGGGGACAGTAAAGGTGCTCAGATGGTTGAAGGATGCTGCTCCAACCTGCGCTCCAGAGTGGTTACTGAAAACCAAGCTGGAACTGTTTTCCCAGCAAAGTCTGTGCCTGTACGAAGGCCAGAGCTTTGATCAGCGGTAGAAGAGGGATTTTGATTAATGAGATATTAATGAGATATTGATGAGGTGGGAAAACAGCTTTGCTGTACATAACCAGGATACTACAGAGTAGAACCTCGTGTGGTGTAAACCAGCATCACTCCACTGAAATGCCAATAGAAGTGTCAATTCATTGCAGGCAAACATCCTTCTCCACAGAGAAAGCACAGTCTTAGTGTAAGACTGAGAAGTTACCAGGTCCTTTCTTTGGACGTGATCCTTGAAAAGCAGCCAGCCAGGATGAATGAAGATGTCACTTAGAATATTTCACATTCAATGACAGCAGCATTAAAATACCCACGGAGGCAAGTATTTGAGGGAGTCACACAAATAGCTGCCAGCTTTAGGCAAAAGCAGATGGAAGAATAATCTGAGCTACAAGTGTGCTGCCCCATCCCAGGGGAGCCTTACAACACAGAAGGAGGAAATATTTGGTAAAGTTTGGAGTCCTGCAATTAAAGTTCCTTCTGACTTAATCCAAACAGAGAAGACTTGTGTGAGCCAGCACGGCTGGGTATGCACAGGTAGAAAGGGAGCTGAATTGTTGTTTTTTTAAAAAAAAAACCCACCAACTTACTGCAGTTAAAAAAAGGGTCAAAGAGAGGTGAAAAATACAAGCAGGATCAAGTCTAATTAAAGGAGCAAAAAATAAATGACAGCTACAAAAAGGCAGGGGCTATTTTCATACAGAGCAAAGGGTCGCTGGCATGTATTTGCAGAGCCCAAGACCCAGAAGGCGGGGAGAAAAGAGGTCTTTTGTGAGCGGGATGAGGAAGCATGGGAACGCAGGAGCCCTGGGGTAGCTCAGAGGCATTACTGTACTGAGCACAAAGGAGAGAAACAATAGAGGGCAAGGGGCTGTTTATTTTTCCGGGTATGGAGGCAAGGGAGGGCCCAAATAGTGTTGGGGGAGACGCTGGAAGAAGTGGCCACTGGAGAAAATCAGGCCCAGGTAAGAGCCTGAGAGGCATAGGGATCATGAGGCTAAAAACAAAGAAATCCTAAATTAGGCAGAGTTAGAAATTCTCTGGTTACAGCTATTTCCCTAAGGTAAATGGGAAACTGGTGGCCTGCTTAACAGGATTGCTGTAAGGTATCATCTGAAAAATACAAGGGTGTCTGAGAAATGCAAGGGATTAGTAGAAGGGAATTACCTAGAAAAGCCCTTACAAGAACATGCTCTCTTTTTACATGAAGCAAAAGGCAGGGTGGAAACCAAACATTAAATACATGCAAAGTTATTGTCTGTAAGAGTCTGGCTCTGCCCCTACCCAGGGCTGCACCAAACACCAAGGAGGCTCCCTTGGGCTCTGCAGTTCCCAGCGCCAGGACAGTCACGATGCGAATGGACCCTGGGAGTGAAACAGCAGCGACCAAGGACTACATTTGCTCTTACCGCTCCAATTTCAACAAGACTTACCCATCCCAGTTCCCCAGATTGCCAAGAGCTTTCCTTCAGCGCTGTTAAACTTAAGCTCAGTCCTTCAATGCCCTGACTTGGGCACCCAAATCCAGCACCGATCCCTGGAGCTTGGCCAACATCTGACCACAGCAACTTCTCCACAGCCCTGCCCAACAGCTACAATCTCTATCCCTAAAGAGGCTGAGAACTTATCAAGATACTGTGCAAATAATAATTAAAAAAACCCAAAACTCAGCACCATCTTCTTGCAGATAAAGTAGAACGGCAAAAGATTAAGGGTATATACAGAGCTCACTAAGCAATTCCTCCCCCAGGAGACATCCCTTCCTACCAAGACCAAACCCAGCTTTCCCCATAAAACCAAATAAAGACTGACCATCCTGCTGCAAATCCAGATCTTTACACTGTTTAGAGTCACAATTGGTAACTGCCTTTCAAGTCCCTGAGGCTGTTCCTGCTATGGAGTGTGCAGCTTCACCCCACACTGGTGAAATGAGACAAGAATCACTCTGTCGCTTCAGTTCAAGTCTGGTAGTAATTAATTTCATTGAGTTTGACATTTGAAATAAATGAAGTAAGGAACATGCTTCCACCATCTGGAAAAGTGCATGCTGACACTTCCAATCACTTGTGCATCCACTCGTGAATGTGTGTAAGTAATGTTTGGTATTTTTACATATATAGGGAGAGAAGGTAAATGACACATCAAGGCATCAATCCATGCAGACAGGTACAGCAGCCCAGCACCACTCGTCATATGGATAAGCAAAAGGCATGTTGAGGAGTGAAAGCAACCAAATGAGGTAAGAAAATATCTGGGAGACTAGAGACAAGGCAAATGCCAAGAAGAGTTATCAGTGTATTTTGAGAAGCCTGATTTATACATGAAACATACTTGATATTCTCTCTGTCGCTGAAATAAGCAATATACAAAGTACTCTGTAGTAGGGTAGACACAATAGCTTAATCTGTGTACATTTTGCATGCCCTCATTTATTACTCAAAGGGAGGACAGACTTCATAGCTACAGGAAAACAAATTCTGTCCTTACAAAAGGGCAAAGAGGTCACTTACAGTATGTTCCTCTTCCCTTCATTAACATGCTGAGATATCTTTTCCAGAGCAAGGAGAGGGGAGGAGATATTCCCTTTGACATTAATTCAAGATATCCTAGAAAATACAACATCAGCTACACACAAGACTCAAACTCATGAGAGTTTGGAAAGGACTCTGCCCTTTTCCAGGGCCATCCCAGCTCCTCCTGTCCTTCTGCCCATTCCAGATGCATGTAGAGTTCCAGTTACAAGTCCACAGCTACATGCATGCATAATAGATTGAAATAATTTCACATTAGAAACAAGATATTGCAGGTCAGATTCACCACTCAGAACAATGAAAAAGAGTTTCTGCTCTTCACACCCGAACCTTGGTGGAGCATTAGTTCCTCCAGTGGCAACCACCTCCTCCCCAAGAGGGATTAACATCCTGCCTTGGAGCAGCTCCTGCCCCAGATCCCTTCACTCTAGGAAGCTTTATACATTACATTTTCGAGTGGAGTAATACAGATGCTCTCAGAACAGCATCCTCACCTGTGCCAAGCATGCCACTTCCTTCCGAACTGCTGATCCAATGCTTGGCAAATACCCAGGGGCACAGATGAGGACTGTGGTTTGTCTAGAGCAGGTTATTGCACCTCCCAAGCTCTCCAATGCTTATTTCTCCCTAGGCTTGACTTCCTAGAAGAATTTTCCACATGCCTTATTTAATCCTGTGTCGACTGACATTACACAGGCAGGACATACCTGTCTGCATTAACACGCCTTCCCCTATCACTCATGGTCCACTAAAATGGAAAGAAAAGCACTGAAACGGATCTATTCTCCCAAATACATTTCCTGGGGCATATCTGCAGCTTTCAGTCCTCAACATAAGAGAGCCTATTACACTTTCATAGAAGTTCCCCCCTTATCTCTCACATTTATTTTCAGCCTTTCCATTAACTAAAACTTCCTATAAGATACTCTAGGGCTTGGCATTTTGCCACCTTCAGGTAAAATAATCAACTTGACCCCAACAAGTCCCAACAGGGGCAGGAATATGGGGTCCCAAATCCCACTCAGGTTCCTTAGAGGCCACATGAACTAAAGCAAAGATGTGGCAGATTTCAGTCCCCTAAAAGCAGATGTTTCAGCTTCATCCATAAAAAGCTGAGTCCCAGGCCACAAATTGGCCAGCCTTGCTCAAGCAGCAGAGGCTCAGCTATTTCCAGGCTCACAGAAATCTTTAGCAGCACGGCTGTTCGTTATTTGGGATGAGTGTCCCCAGGGCAAGGAGGGCCCCAGCTTGTCTGGCCAAGGCTTTGGAGAAGGGAGCCGCAGGGAGGGAAGCACGCCGGGTTACTCTAAATGGGCAGAACATCTTTAACTGATGTTCTGACTCTGAAAGCTTCAGAGCATCTCTAACGTTATTGGTGTGATTTTTTTAAGTACCTTCAAATGAAGAGCCCAAAGTTCTTTGCAGACACTTCCACACCCAAAATAAGCTCCAGTTTTGGTTCTGGTTCATATTTCACAGGAAAGTCTTAGTCAGCTTGGTGTTATCCAAGCCTATTCCCCATTGCCACAAGAAATCGCATTGCATTTTCCTAGGCTGAATCCCAACCAGTGCTGTGAAACACTTCAGAAACTGCCAAAAAAAAGCAAAAAAAAAAGCAGGCTTGTGGGCAATGAAGGCAGCAAGTCAAAGCACTGGTAGAAAAGAGATGAAGGGTGGTTTTGATTTAGGCCTGATGATGCTATGCTCCTTCACTGCCTCAGCTCCCAGGGGCAACACAAGTCGGGTTCCAGCCCTGCATCTGCCCGCAGCTCCACGTGGATGGACTCCTGCAACAGTGCAGTGCTGCAAGAGCTGGGCTCGCAGCCAAGAGGCCAAAAAAATCCCATTTCTGCCCAGCCACGGGGCCCTGGGCCAAGACAAAATTCAGTGTGTGAGCACCAAAGGGTCGGACCAAAAATCCTGGCCCTCATGCACAGGAATCCCCTGAGCATTCGGAGGCGCAGCATTCAGCATCCTCAGGCACTGCTACCTGCCAAAGGCTGCACTGATTCTCAGCTGCACTTTCCCATTTAAGGAGCAAAGGGCTGATCCTGCCCAGTGCTGAGCTCAGTCAGATTCTGCTATGGCTGTGGTTCGAAAAGAAAATTATGGTGAGACACTGCAGAGGACATAACCCTCTGTGCCTGCTGCTTTTCTATACAGTCTTGTAAGACAACAGCCTCCATTGCATAAAGGCTTCGCTGCTTCCTGATATAGCTCTTTAATTACACAGCACTGGGAAAAATCAATGTTTCCAGAGCAGATATGGTTTGCATCCTGCAGGGAATCAGGACTGAAGCTTAAAGAAATGAAGCCACAACCAGTTATAAGCGCTGGGGTCCATTTGCTCCTCCCAGTCCCAGCTCCTGAGGTCAGAAGGGAAAGCATCCAAGAGTTGCAGAAAGACAGATTGTTTTAATTTAAACGTTTGAGAGAGACAGAGTGAGGGACTCTCTCCCAAAGCGTACAAGACGTGATAATATGCCTCTCTCGATCGCTGCAAACCCTTGCGAGAGAACATTCCTAGCAGTTTTCCTATGTGAGCACTCGCCAGCCTGTGTCAAAGGCAGTGACCAGGATGAAAGGTGCTTCCTCCTCCCACTCTTGCATTGCTTTTGGAGCACAGAAACGATGAGGGGATTCTTAGTGATCTGCCCTCCCCGTTACAAAAAGCAGAATACCCAACGGCATCAAGAGAAAAACAACATCGGCCTCATCAGGAGCAGCATCTGCAGCTGCGGGGCACCAGGCAAGCAGTCCTTATCCTTCAAGGAATCGACAGCTTTCCAAGACGAGACACTGAGCAGCCCTCATCAGGGAGCAGATGCTGTGTCTGGGGGATGGACAGCCTCGTATCTTCTAGGGAAAACTCTCCAAGAAGCACGTCCAGTGTGGTTCCAGTCCTGCAGTTGCCTTCTCCTGCATGGTGGCTCCCATGGAGTCACACACGAGCAAGCACAGAGCAACTCTGCCCATTCTACACATCTCATGATGCCAGCATCCATGTCCTACCTGTCAGCAGCCAAACACACCTGTTCATCTTACTTATCTGCAGAAATCTTCAACTTCCATGTAATACCGACACAAGGGTTACAGATCCAGTGCTTCACTGCACAAAGCAGGTACAGTTCTCCCATGAACATGAGGTAGAAGTCACCAATTCCTGCCTTTCTACACCCCGGGGTCAGCATCACGCTATTGCACCACTAGCAAAACAGTCCATGTTCCCAGTCATTTGATATCAAACGAGATGTGTGAAATTTTGGGCACCTTGGATCAAAGCTATACTGGTAAACTCATTTGAAAGTTGTTTATGGAAATGATCTTGCATTAGGCGAGCAAGAAAAGTGGTTGGCTTGATTTTATAGTGGAGGTGTATTTTGATGAGGGAAGATAAAACAAGATTCTAAAGCTTCAGTTATTTTTTGGAGGAATATGTGTTTTGCACCAGAGGAATTACTTCAGAATAGAAAAATCCAATGGCGAGTAATCAGAAATGTAAATATTTCTAAGTACTGCCTCAGGATTTCTATTCTGCCAAAATACCAAAGCAGTGCTAGACAATATGCAGGTGTGTCTGCCACAGCACACCATCTCAAATGCACTATAGATGTGAAACACAATTAGCCAAAATGCTGATAACCACAAAGAAGGGTGTTTCAGCCATGTGAAAAAGGAAACCCACAGGTACAGGAGCCCATGACTTCAAGAAACTCTACCCCATTAAAAAGAGCATTAACAACTTCTGAACTGGCTTCTGTTTTCTGGCCTCCTGGCCACCACTGCTGTTTTATTGAAATTGCCCCAGCAGTATCAATTAAAGGAAAATCCTGGCCAACTCCCCATCCTATCCCCCCACTTGGCACTAACCCATCCACAGCTCACCTCTCCCCCTTCCACACGTGCAGCCCACGAGCCACATTTCTATTCCCAGCGCTCTGCCAGTGTGGTTAACCAGCAGCCTGGGGCTTGTCGAATGGAGCTTTTGGGCAGGAAATTAAAAACCCTTAATTTACAACTAGGCATTTACTATGGTCAGGGCAGGGGATGGGCCTTTCCTTCCTTCCAGGCACGCTGCAGACTCTCCCATCCCACCACCCTGCTCCAATGCTGCAGGAGCAGAGCTGGGACCCATTGCCCAAGGAAAACCATTTTCTCACTAGCGTTTCAGGAGATAACACTATCCCAATACAACAGTTTCACAACACTACTACATTTACTTTAAGAGTTGGAGGAAAGTATTAGGAGTCTCCACACAGAATTATAGGGGGCCTTTTCTGGGTACCACTGGGTAGATAAGGAAGCTCCTAACCCTACAAGCTCCGTTTGTTTGGCAAAACAGCAATGAGCCTAATGCTTCCAGTTTATCACCCCAATTTTCTGCACACAGCCTGCCCCAGCAGCTGCCTTTGGAGCCCCTGGCAACTGCAATTGCCAAACCCCAGCTCCAGCCCCTTGCTAATTTTTAGATGCTTGAACACTTCAGCAGATCTCAGCTGCGATTTACTCGTGTAACCCTGAAAGTACAGTGAAACAGAGCTCTTTGGCACCAGCTGAAACACCTGGCTTGGAAGCTCCTTTTTTCCATTCCTTCTGAGCAGAATGACACTTGTATTCACAGTGACTCATCTCCTTGACCTTTCTATTCACTTTTAATGGTGCAAGCTGGAAATAAGGGCATACAAACAATGCATTCATTATTCAAGTGGTGAACTGCAGCCCTCAGACCAAATCTCTACCCTGCAGCAGACAAGAGCACACAGAGTAGATATCTCATTCCAGCACATCTAGGATGAGCCCCCTCAAAAACACCACACAAACCCACTAAATTAATATTTGAGGGGTGCAGCTGAATGAGCTTGTATTCTACCATAAAAAAATATAAATCACTGCGTAAAATGCTGCAGGAGTACAAGAGACCCTGGGAAACTGGCAGTGTCATCTCCAGGAATTCAGCTGCAATGAATTCTTACTTAAGTATTGTCTTGGAAACAAAAAAGGGGGTGGAGGGAGGAACAGCAGAGGAAAAGAGGCCAGTGAGGCGCTCGGTGAGGTTACGCGAGCTCAGCCAAAGCACAGCTCCTTCCTGTGTATCCACACTCAAAAAATAGAAACTCCAGCTGACATGCAAATGAAATTCTAAATCTGGCCACAAAAAACTGCCCAACGGTCCCTTCGAGCAGGGACTCCAGCAGACTCCTTAGTGACCTCTCTTCTCTAGGAGCTTCCCCCCATCAACTTCTCACAGCACCTTCAAAAGAGCGGCAAACTCCCCTGTTCTTTGCAAGTTATAGCAGTGAAGTGCAGGAAGGCGAGGAAAGAAAAGTGCTTTAAACAGTTTGCTTAAAAGCTGAGCCAGGAAAATACTTTATTTACTCTGAAGGAATTAGCATCTCCCTGGCTGCAGATGCACAGCTTGATGCAGGCAGGGATGGCATACAGGGTCATCCCAAGCTAACAGTGAGGTTTAGCTGCATTTAGGCTGGGCAGATCATTCAGGTCTTTAGCAAGCTGTAGCTAAGGAGAACAAAATGTCCCTCCAGCATGCATCCCCATCCATCCTTAGGGAAACAGAGTACCTAGCTCCTTCGGGTGACACCCAGACACTGATACAGGCCTGAGCACCACCAGGAACATAGCATCATGCAAGGGAGACTTCTCAAGAAATCAAACCAAACCCACAGGGGTGGTTGCCCTTAGCCTACAGCCTGTATAAGGGCAGAGCACTCAGTAAAATACACTGGAATTACTTTTACATCAGCAGAACAGCTGAGTGTCAGCACTCCAAAGCCAGCTACAAGACAGACATCAGCTTCCCCAACCTCCTGGTCTGCCCACAACACGGGTTTGGCATGTAAGTCCCTATGGGGAAATCCAGCTTTGGGATCCAGCACCCTGCTTCCATCTGCACCCCTCCACCTTATAAAGGGGTTTTTTTCCCAGCAAACCAAATAATGTGTGTGGCTACCTAAGAAAGCCTCCGTCTGCTTAGGATTTCATTTATAGATCTAATGCTTCAAAGTGTTCTGGAGCAGTCAATACAACAGCATGGTGGTCTGTATTGTACCCCGTCATATAATCTGCAAGAAACCTAAGTATAAAATCCAAATAACCTTCTGGATTCACAGCGAGAGGCATTAGTGTTGCTAGACAGGAAAACACCATCCCAGAGAGGAAAAGTAATTTTAAAGTAGAAAACTCCTAGACCACAACCACTAACTGAGGCACAGGGATGAAAAGAGACTCTTGGAACACTTGAACCTTGAAAACTTGTCTTGTTGGGATATAAACGTTAAATTTGTGTTAAAGCAGCGCTTCAATGCCAGGATCCATTCAGGGAGACTGGATCAGGCCCCAGGGCATGGGAAACACAGGGACTTGCCCAAGGACCGGGAGAAAGCCTGCAGCAGAGTCAGGAATAAGCACTGATATAGCTCATTCCACTCATTCAATCCCAAAATGATCCTTTTTCTCTCCAGCTTATTACACAATCTTGAAGGAAAACTCCGGCATTATAAATGCACTAATACCATTTTCCTACTTTCAGAAAATGACATCTCTCACCACTATGAAAGCTTCCAGATGATGCTAAGAATCCTGTTGGCTTCTGGAGAGAAAAGGAGCCCAGACTCAGAGCAACCAAGCTCAAAAATGCTTTTTGTGTAGCTCCTTAATTTGTTTATTTTAGAACTAAAGATTTTCCAGACACGTTCACAGAGAAACCACGGCATCATCTGGACAGTTCACTCAGTGCTAGGCTTCATTTCAAGAGCCTTGAAACTTGCCAACAGTAACCCAGTGGCTAATTACACCACGTTGCCAACCTAAGTTTTTTCCATATAACATTAGATTTTAACAGATTTTTTTCCATTCTTTCATGTCTCAACTTTTTCTTCTGGTTTTGGTCATTCTTACCATACTGGGTTTTACTTTGTTTCACACAAAGGTTCATTTTACTTTATTTTTAAGTAAAACTGCCAGCTTGCAAACTCCGTACTTATCACACGAGCTCCAGCCTAGCTCATACGAATAAAAGATTTGATGCGCTGCAAGGCCAGGCTGGAGAAGACACCCCCAGGAACCTCTCAAGCAACCCAGGAGGGCAAAGAAGAGGTCGTAAGGGTCTGAAGATTGCATTCTGTTTGTCTTGGTCAAAGATTTGCACCCGCAGCCAGGCAACAAAGCTGTTAGCTCTGAACACCGCTATGCCTTGCTGATGCTCAGCCAAAGGGGAACAGCCGAACTCCAGCAATGAAGCTCTTTCCTGCTACAGATGTGAGGCTGCCTTCTACAGAAAGCATAAGACTGTGTCCACCTGGAAGAGCTTCCCTTCCAAAAAAGTCTCCTAAACCCCCCCCAGAAAGCCAACACCCCATTACCAGGGAATAAAAACCTACCAGCTGCTTCAGACTGCTGTTCACAATGGCTCTGTAGTCCAAAGGGGTCATGACCATCAGGAAATCAAAATAACAAAAGCCAAAAACGGTACTGAGCAGTCCTGATCCAGAAGAACACGACCAAGCACAGAGAAGCCTCAGCAGAACCAGAGCTTGGAAGGAAGCACAGAAACAGCAGTGTCTTTGGTTGCATCAACCCTCCCTCAGGGCTGTCCCACCACATCAGCTGATACAAGAGGAATCCCCCTTTGCAGGGACAGTGCCTACCAGTGCTTATATCAGACTTGCCATATATACAAGACAGATGGTTGCATTCCTTACTATAACGCTAGAAGTCAAGGATCTACACAGACAGCGCAGAGAAACTAGCGGAGACTATCAAACTGAACTGCAGAACCAGCATAACTCATGTGTGCACGTGCCTTTGGGGTGACATGGACCTCTACTGTGGGACAAATTCGACAGATCTTAAGTCTGACCCAGTTCCAGCAGACGACTGTTCAAAGTCTCAGCACTCCCAAAATACCTCCAACAGCAGCAGTATCAGAGACTTGCAATGGACTTAAGGCTTTCCTAAATACGCGATGTGTAGGAGTCTACACCGGATAAAAGCACAAAACAGGCTGGAAGAAAGCTTCCTCCATATGAATAACGCCCAAGAAAAGGTGTGTTTTGTGGTTCATTCCTGGTTTACTTCCCAGACAATTCTCTCATTTTAAACAGGTACTGAAAAGTTATAATAATGTTTTCAACAGAACCCAAATCTTTTAAAGCTTTCTCTGCAAAATAATTCATTTTATAGAAAGGTAGCTGCTTCCTGAGGATACAACTCCTAAATAAACCAGGTAAAAGCATAGGTGGGCGAGTGTGTACATACATGATAAAGTGCCAAATTTGTACTTGTAACGCAGCAGGGACTTCCCTCATTTTAGGGGCTGCTACACTTCAAAGTCAATTCACACGACAGCAGAGCACGAGCTCCAAATGCCAGCGCTCTTCCCAAATCACCCCTGCCCAGGCACCTCCACCCCAAATCACGGTGTATGCAGACTGGTCCATACTGTCCAACGCCAGTGCCTGCCAACAGAGAGGCTCCTAACTCAACTCTTTGGAAGTCCTCTAAGGCCAAACAGCCCCACCTGTGACATGGCCACCATTTAAACAAGGACCTAGACACATCTTTGCACCTTTGCTGCTGCCCAACAACCCAGGGGCTCAGCTTGCCACTCTTCCCCAGTCCCACCATTCTCCAGGTGTATCCACAGGCAACCACACAAACATTCAAAACTAGCAAATTCACGAGTAACCATGATGATGCCTCTCCTACCCTACATACACTATCTGATCTGTGCCCCCTTCCCCTCTCATTGCCCCTTGTAGGTTTGTTGGGCCACAAAGCCCCCAAATCCTCAATCTCCTTGTGTGGAAGCATTCACAGCTAGTCGTCCATCCTCCACTGACTTCAGGAAGGGCAGCTTCAGCATCCAGATAGCACACGGAGAGGGAAAGCACAGTGAGCAGGTCAATATTGTTAAAGAAAATTAATTAGCAATTTGCTTTACCCCTGCAGAAGGAAACAAAGAAAACCACCTCAGACTGAAGAGCAGATTCCTGGAAAGCACTCCCACAGATTTATTTCTGAAGTCCAGACAAAACTCAGATTACCTGAAACACATCTATAAAGGGTACTTCACACAAATGCCTCTGCATTAGTGGCATATGCCACAGCAGTGCCTTCTGCTTCTCAGCATCTGTTGCCACACTTTGCCTCATCTTAAGGAGTATATCTCTAAATCAAAGCCTATGCCCTGAAACCAGGCTGGAGGACAGGCAGGGAAACTGAGACACCAAAGCAGAGATGAACAGAGCACATCAGGACTATACTACATCTTCAGTGTTAGGAGAATATCAACGAGACACATGGTACCAAGGATGAGGGAACACCTTGATGACACCATGAGACAGAAACTTACTGTAGTTAGATTTGCCCTACATTTCAAGAGGAATGAACCTGAAAAGTCCGTCACTTTCAACAACAAAATGTAAGGGGCAGGGACAGTACCCATTCGAAATAAGGATGGCCATCACCTTGACAATCCTATTTGCTCTAAGGGCAGACTGTCTGCAGAGTAACATCAAGCCAGTTTTGCTTATTGGCTTTGTATGTGAGGATCCAGCATTAAAGATGCGAGTGGGCAATGTTAGCAGAGAAGTCTAAGCTGTTGTCCCTCTTTGTACACCAAAAATCAGCAACTCTTCAGCGAGCTCTGCCTTAGAGCTACCCCTAAAGGCTCAATTGGGATTTCTCAAATTTTCATCATTTCTGTTTTCATCTTGACCCCAGCTTACATGGACAAGTAATCCATTAGCTCAGTGAATGCCTCTGCTGCGTCCCCTGGACGGGGCATGTCCGACAGCTGGGTGCTTTTAAGTTAAAGTCCTGTTCCAATCTGGCGACCCATTGACGGCATAATCCAGATTTTACACTGGAAATCAGATCTGCCATCAATTCCAGACTTATAAAGTCATATTTCTTCTTGTAAAACAATATCAACACTTTTGATTGGCAAAATATTAAACAAAACACTTCTAACTGACTGGATAAAGATTATTTTTTTTAGCCCATTCTAGATGGCTGGGGAAGAGCCAAGGAGAGAGTCAACAGATGGTAACAGGATACTTCATAATTTCCAGCATTTTTATTTCTTTTAAATGGCATGCCATGTATTCTTATTACACTTTTCTTTGCCACTAAAGGAAACTGCTGCTTCCAAAAAATTTTCACCCAGAAACCTGATTCAATTTTATAGGGATGTGTAAAAGCAGAGACAGATTCCAACTTTGTCTGTGGGTTAGATTTTTGTGTGACATCATCTGTTAAAATATGGGAAAATCTGAGCTGGAAAGGCAGTGTTCAGAGGCACTTTGGTTCGTGTCGCCTTTGACATTGTGGTTTCTCTATTTTTCTGGAAACCCTCTTTGCTAAGTTTCTTTCCTCTTTCTTTGGAGCTACTTGATGGATCTGCTTCTGGAGAAGATTAAAGATTCACCTCTCTCCTAAGAAGCTGATTAAAATGAAACTGAAACAGAAACAATCAGAGCTGAAATCAAACCAAAGATAATTTGGAAAGATTGAAAAAAGAGCATTAAAATTCCATCAGCAGTCCCAACCTGGCTCCTCCCTCATCCAAATTATTTGGTGTGCTATTAGAGGCTCATTAGGAAAACTCAAAGCCTTTCACTGCAAGAGTCATTACTTGGAGCTGTGCATTGGCCCTACAAAAACTCTCCAGCATCAGCTCCAGCCAGCCCTCTGCTTCCTCCAGCTGCAGCCCACGGCTGGACCCAAAATTTCAGAAGAGTTACCAGGTAACTTTAAAAACGAGCAGGGTCTTCTGCTGAAGCTGTCCAAAGGACATACACCAACAGGCAAAATGCCTAAGGATGCTCTGAAACCGTTAAAACATTCACACAGACAAAAGAAAAAGGAAAAACTTTGTCATCCTCCCTTTGAAATAGTTGAAAACTGAATTATTACCCATCTCAGCTAATACAAAGTAACACCAAAAGGGAACTCAAGATGAGCCGGTATCCTCCCAGTACCCTTCTAGTCAGAAAACTGCCCTAATAGCCCAACACTTTCACAGCACAACACAAACTCCTGTGGTAGCTGCATTAACTTTTCCTGCAGTGATATTCTAGAGGAATTGTATTCATAACTTATTTTCCATCTCGCTCAGACCTTGCAAGCAAACCGTTAATGAAAGCATTCCTCACACGCCCACCTTTTCTTCCTTAAGGTCATTTTAAGAACCTAGAAATTACAATAATTTGCAATCGTGCTGCTGTACACAGAGTCCCACACGCATTTGTCCTGGTAACACAGAAACAGCCTTGCAAACACCCCTGCCTGGGCTTCCCAGGAAAAAAATGTCCAGAACATACAAAAATCAAGCATGAAAGCTGAATCCCAGAGCGCTCAGCTCTTCGGGGCACTTCTCACTCGGTTTCTCAAGTTACCCTGCACAACTCCAGCTACTTTAACTTTGCCGATTTCAAAGTGAGTTTTGCCAACAAACCCCTTTTTTCCCTTGAAATACAAAAGAAAAAGACCTCAGAGCACCAATACCTCCAAGTGTCCGCTACAAACTCAGAAAACACCCGGAAAACTTTTTGCCACAAGTCTCCGTCTGCCCTGCTTGGGCATTTCCCAGCCCACCGGGGAAGGCAGACATTTGGAAAGCAGAGCTCTCGAAACGCACTCAAACCCAAAGCATTCACTTGGCGAAATAAAGCGCTTTAATCTCAACTCCTGCAGGAGTGTAAAAATGACATTCCAGAGGTTTTTTTTCTGGCTGCGTGTCCAGTGCTGTTGCACATCTGGTGCTACACAGCGCTTCTTCCTGCCACATTTAACAGCCACAATTGTAATTTTAGGGAGATATCCTACAAATTGGGGCACAGAGCGAGCCGTGGGGTTCCGAGCAGAAGCGGCTGCAAAGCTTTTGTGTGCCGAGATCTGCGGCTTTGGTGTGCGGAGGGGAGAGCAGCTCAGTGCTGGGCAAAAAGTTTCTTCTCCTCAAGGAGGAGGAACTACGCAAGAAGAGAGGTTTCCAGTTGACTAAATATATATTCGACATATATATACACGTAGATATATAAAGAACTAAAGCCTCCAGAAACACATCCTGACTTGTGCTCCAGAAAAAAACCATCCAAACAAGCTCAGCAACAGGCTGTTTTCTTAGAGAAAGGCGAATAAAGTATTGTTTTAAGTTTTTTCCCCTTTTACGGGCCCCCTGACAAATGGCATTCAGAGACTCAAGCAGCTAAGGGAGGTTGGGTGGGTTGATTTTGGTGGGTTTTTTTTTCCGGAATGCACTGAGTAAGGAAAGACAAATGTTTTTGCCCCCCACAAAAGCCACCTCGCCCTCCCGGCTCCCCCCGGCCCCGCTGACACCCGGCCTCCTTCCTCCCGCGGAAACCGGGACC
>NW_010157796.1:0-4582 GCF_000695765.1 Mesitornis unicolor
GTGACCAACACCGTTCAGCGCCTGGAGGTGAGGTCACTGTGTGTGGGTAAACTCTACTGCCTCTCCCTTACTTTCTTCCTTCCTTCCCTTCTGTTCTTTTTTCTTCCTTGTGTTTTACTTCCGTAGATTGTTTCCTTGCCTGTTACGTTCGTTCTGTGATTGTTCTGCAGCATATCTTTGGCAGACCCTTTTAATCTCCTTTCTGATGTCTTCCTTCATTCTCTTGTCATTTTCCTACCTTTCTTAATTCCTTCCTTTCTTCTTTTTTTTCTTCTATTCTTTCCTCCTTTCCCCTCCTTTCTCTATTTTTTCTTCTCTCATTCTCTCTCTTTCCACTTTTCTGTGTACAGAAATGCATAGCGCTCGTGCATGATAGTGAACTCATTTGTCTTTATTTTCTTTTTCTCTTGTTTCCTTTCCTTTCTCTCTGTTGCTCCTTTCTCTTGGTCTTTCCCGTCCTTCTCTCTTCCTCTCCCCCCCCCCCCCCCTCCTTTGGCGCCTCATTGCCTCCTTTACCAACATCTTTTCTGTGATTCCATCACTCTCATCATGGATCACAGAGACGCACTCAGGCAAGAGCTCATTCCTCTTCTCTATCATATTCCATGTCTCTGGAGGGGGACAAATCTTTCTGCTTCGTTTAAGTCTATACAAGACAGACAGATTCCCTCTGTACCTCTCTTCCCTTTCTGGAAGAAGGCTACACGTTCGACCTCCAGTTCCAGTTCCTATCAAGGATCCAGCAAATAACAGAGCAAGGCAATCACATAGCAAAGAACAGCTCTGCTACATCAGAACAGAATCCACCACTCTTGGGGACACAAGTCCAGGCCTCATGTACTCAGACGTCCATGCAACAGGCTCAGACAACACAGGGGTGTCTTTCAATCGGGAAATCATACCCATGACAGCTCACCACGCCAATCCTTCAAGAAGGCTGAAAAAAACACTGGACAAACACAGCTTCCAAGCACTCTTCATATACCTCAGTGAAGAACTACCCATTCCACCTGCACCCCAAATAGCATGCTCTTGATTTCCCATTCAGGCAGGCATGCACTGTCCGAACAATCCAGCAAGAACCTCGGTACCCACAAGAATTAGAACCCACAGAATACTTCGCCTTTGCTTGTGTGATCCATGCATCTCATAGCCAAACAAAACTTATGAAGGGAAGACCATGACAGTTTAGATGACAACATCCCATCAACACTCAACACATCCACCTCGGAAATGCATTGCAGTCCTTCCACCACCTATCCTTCTGCCACCTGCTCTCACTAGTATTGGAAGCAGCAGGAAAGTAAAGAGAACAGGCTGTGGTGCTTTGTTACTTCAAACCTAAAGGCATTACAATCCAGGCAACGCTTCATTGATCCAACATAAGGATACCATGACTAAATGGGAACAAAAGTACATCAGTCTCAAACACACCCTCTTTAACTATCAGCAGCTAGCTGTGGTATAGCTGCCTGGTTCTTCAGAAAGACTTTCAGGAGAGAAGAATCGGTTCAAAAAGACATTTTCCTTTACCATTAATCAACATTTCTGTAAAGAAAAAAATTACGCACGTTCCCCAAAGGCTTTGACACCACTGAACAGTGCACAGTTCTACACTTCTATTACAGGGGAAGCAAGAGGGAGACCTGAAAGCTAAGGGTATTCAGTCAATCCTCAGCTCAGGAGAGGTAAAAAGCCATCCCACACACTGATGGCAAACTCTCTGAAACTCTGCAATGAGAAAACTTCAAAAATTCCACCATCTGGTTCTCATCCACTGTTACCAACACATTGCCAATGTGAGAGAAGAGGAGGAAGGGGGGGTGGGGGGAAGTGAGAGGTTTGGGTAAGAGGACAGAAGAAAACCCAAGGAATCCATTCCACTGTGCTGAAACTCAAGGTTTGCTGACATCTCCAAGATGGATCACACTTCTTCCCCTCCCTAGCAAGAGTAAGAGCAGAAAGATAACCAAGGAGAGATTCAGAGAAGGCTGGCACCACCATCAACATTTGTAGAAGTTTCTGTTTGCGCAACTGCATTCTAACTGAAAACCAAGGTATTAAAGGCATGTATGTCCAATGACTAAACAAGCAGTAATACCATGAAGAACAACAGCACCCTAAGACTTATAGAACTTCTGGAGGTTCTGAGTAGATCCCACGAAAGTAGCGCTGTTCACCGGGACTCTTCTCAAGATTTTCTACTGGCATACTCTACCCCATGCCATGGGAAATGTGATTGCCATGGTTAAGAAGACATTCTCCATTTCTTCCCCAAAGACACAAATCATGTTCTACTCAGCATCTCCATTTCCATCAGAAAATACTATCACCATCTCCACGACACATGCCAAGGCCTTACTTGGTGACACTCACAGGATCACTGTCACAAGGCCCACACTTTAGTCAACCCCAACAACAAGCCCTGCCTCTAAACTCTGTTCTGAGCATGACCCAGCACTTTACACATCCTCACCTTCCCTCATGACTGGCACAAAGAACATAAGGGGGGATGCAAAGCTACTCACTGTCTGGCAAACTCTTCCCAGATGCATGAACTTCACCCTGAAACCATTGAGCTTTTCAGCAATCTCAACTGGAAACACTGCAGAGCTACACATCAGTGGTTTTAGAGATTTTGTGGTTGGAGCTGTGACAGCTTTGATCCCAGTCCACATGGATTTTATCTTTCAGAGAACTACACCAAATTCTGAAGAAAAAAGGCACTCAAGATATTCAGCTGGTTGAGAGAATTTCTACAATAGAGCAGCAGAGCTGGGATAGTGTGCAAGGTTTGTCATGTACGTGCACATAACAGAATGAGTTAACAAGAGTTCACACCATCTCTACCGAGGCCACTTATGCAAGTAAAGTAGGTGAAACCAAGCATCCTAAGGTCACAATCTTCTCCTTACTTCCCCTTACAATTCCTGCTTGGGCAGGATCAGGGAACCGTCATGGCAACATCAAGGGCTGTGGAAGCTCCTGTGGATATCCACCACAACACCAGAACAGCAGATCAAAGCACTTTGCTACTATAACACCTTTCCCAAAACAGGAGCAAAAATGACAGCATTCAGCAGTCTGTATTCTGTATTGGTCTGTAGACCAGAAAGTCTTTCCACTGCTCAATATCACATTTCACATACAGACATGGCCAGGCCCTACTCAGAGCCACTGCCACGTTCACCTCTGTGACATCCCACAGTTTTCTTTCTAACCTCAAGACTCAGTACAACTTTTGCAGACCCTTCCCATCAATGACATCACCACAAAAAATAAACAGACGTATCATGTAATCTGTGTCCCACAGACAATCTGCTGCTAATCCTTCCTGCTTGGAAATACTTCAGCTATCTCGGATGGAAATATGGCAGACCTGGGAGCAACGCTCTTTCTAGAGGTGATGTCAGGACAGCATGGGCATGAACTTAATATTCTGAGAGAAAAACCCAAATGTGGATGAGTACATTACTGTAATGGATGATATTGACTGTGTAGGAGAATTTCCTTCGCATTTAGAAAAAGTGGGGTTTGGTTTTTTTATTTGTTTAGTTTTTGTTGTTGTTTTCTTATTTTCAGAAAGATGAGTCCCAGGGTTTCTGAAATGATGTCGCTGTTGATAAAAACTCTTAATGAGAAACAAAACAGGTCAGTGTATTTCATGCCACTTCCTTAGACAAGAACACAAGTCCACGGCCTGGGCAAGAAGGGGAGCAAGGAAAGAAATAGAAAATTCCCGTTTCTAACACTTACCTTCTGTCACACTCCACCGCCTGAACACATTATTCTATTGAGTAAAAACATACTTGGAAAAACTACATTGGACAAGCCTGAAACACCTTCTCTACTTTATTAGTAGGCCTGACGGGAGAAGCAAAAAGGAGACTTTTTTTCTCAACAGAGAGAGAAAACCTTGAAATCCCCAACGTTACTTGGCATCACATCTTTCGCAGAAGAGAAACACAGAGGAGGAGGAGGACAGTTTTCGACAATGATGAAACCCAGCACGGTCAGCTGTCAGCAAATGTAATAACACAATAAACAATGCCTAGGACTGTCTCTACCACAACAGGCACATCATGCACTCCTTCAGAAAGCTCGAGTGGAAATACTCCTCGCCACCAAGCAAGAGGATCATGAAATACACGTGTCATGGCACCTCTCATCACAATCCACAGTTCTTTTATTATAGGCAGAAAAAATCACACGCACAACAGCAAACCTCGGATAGGCTGCAGAGAGGAACTGCTGGGGAGTGCAGAACTATAGCCATACATACATACATATATATATATAAATATATATATACTTTTTTTTTTTCCAAAAGCAAGGGCCAGAGTTTCCCGGCGAGAACGCTAATGGATGCAAAGATCCCATTAAAATCCTAAAGCAACCATCAAGCATCGTCAAGTACCCACCGCCTCCCCACCGCCCCTGGACTCAGGGGGTACAGCCCGGGTGCCACCAGCAACTGCCCAGGGGGTAGTCTCGTAGACGAGAAGAGGAAGAAGTGCGAGAGGCGGGAAGGGACGACAGGCGAGCAAGGGAAGGAAAACTGACCGTGTCCAGGAGAGCGGGA
>NW_010157797.1:0-6845 GCF_000695765.1 Mesitornis unicolor
ACTGAGCGATTCTGTGATTCTGTGAAAATGTGGTCATCGGACCAGGCTTCAGAAACATTTCTAAACTTTAAAGTCCATGATGGGAAAATAAAGCAACATTCAGGTATATTTACAAAGCCCATTTATTTCTACAAGTTAACACTGGCTACATTTGAACTTTCAAGTAATGTGGCACAATAGGAGTGAATACACAGAATTAAACACAATTGGTGTTGAAAACCTGGCATCCACACAATCAGTGTTCAGAAGGTTCTGCTTTGAAGTAGCTCTGGTGGGTTCCCATGCACTCAGCATCCATTAGCAGAGGAGTGTGTTAGGTGTGCTCCTGGAGGGTGTCACGCAGTTTGGTTTTTATCAGAGACAAATGCAGTTTGTGTACTCTGAAGATGCTCCACAGTGACACAGGCCCAAACCCTGGTGAACTACAATGGCAGGAGATGGCCTCAGAAGCAGACTTCTGACCCAAATGTAAATACTAATTAAACCCGTGCACTGTCAATGTAAAAATCTCTCTCAAAATGTTTGCCTAAAAAAGTTTGAAATAAACACTTTAAGTTACTGGAAACAGAAAATATATAAAGAAATTATCATTTGCAAAATGTTTTCTGTGTCTTAAATTACTGCTTTTCTACATAATCAGTAACTCCCATTTCCCTACTTCTATGAAATCCCACCATACAAATATAGGAAAGAAAAACATGTACAAATTCTAAGACATTGTACTGTACACCCTTAAAACGGTAGATATTCTGTATATATACAACACATATACAGTACACAGTCTCCCTTTACCGTAGTGGTCTGGCTACTAGTTGTGCTTTTCTCCCAGTTTAGGAAGTTTACTGTTGTTTAGTTCCATAAAAGTTTTCATGAAACATATGACTTGCTAATAGCAAACAGCTCAAAAAGTAGTGCATTCAATATTTAAGCATTATATTCTTAACAGAGTGATAACAAACCTTAATCTTAAGGTCAAATAGTCTTTGACTAACAATATAGAACTGAATTTTTAAGCATTAAAAAATGTCTTTATCTACAACTATCTTTTAAAAAGGGTAAAACTTCAGCTCATATTTGAGCCAAATCTCAGCTCAGACATCATTCTGAAGATGAATTTTCTTTCATTTTATCAGTTTTGAAAGCCTTTCTCAGTTTCAGCTGAGATAAAACCAGGAAGAAGGCACTGGCAGAGCACCTGTTCCTTGGTGTTTCAAAGCCCAGTTAACTGCAGTGTGCCTGAATGAAAAGTACCCAAATTAGGTGCATAGCCTACAAAAATTCTATTGTAGCTTGCCTTATGCCTTATTCATAAAATGGTATTGCATTTATTGCCATGTCTATACAGTATTCCCACTGATTACATAACCCGCGACTGTTATTCATTTCTGCCCACCAACAGTGATATACAACTTTAAAATCAAGTTTGCCTGACTAATAACTGCAGGTCCATATACTTCCAGATAGAAGACACTCATACAGCAAGGGAGGTCACATTCACATGTTTTGAATCTTTAGAAGGTGATTACTTTTGCATTACAGTTGCTGTATTTCCTATAGATAGGTACACAAAGAAACACTGGTAAAAATAGTCATCATTTCCAGACTTGTAGAAACATTAACATGTATGAAATTACTGCTCCAAGGCTAAAATCTTCCTGCCCCATTGGCAGAAATATTAATTCTCAGAAAGTGTTCCCATCACCTATAGTGTAACAACTCTGGAATGAAGAAACCTTGAAATTGCCACCACAAAGGTGTGGAAAATGCTGTGCTTCTGCATGAGTGTGCTGGTGCTCTCAGTGAGCCATAAAAAAGTCAAAGCCAGCTGCCAAACAGAGTGATGGAAAGAACATTAGTAAGTGAAACTCAGCAGCTTTATCTCACCCTTTCTGTGGTGAGAGTTGAGTACTTCAGGGACACCAACACGATATATTCTTCACAGTACACCTGACCATTACTTGCACATTGCTTAAATCTTTTTTCAGTAACAATGCAACCAAAACCCCGGTTTGACCAACCTACAGTTTGTTAAAATATGACACTGTAACAAAAGAAATGATGATGAGATGAGCTCCCTCAGAGCACAAGTACTTGCTTTCAAGATATAAACTAACCGCATTAAAAAAACATAATCAGCACATCACAAAATACAGTTCTGGTAATTGACTCGCTCAGTATCCATCTCAGCTGTTACTTGTTCCTCCTGTTTGCAGAACATTAGGCAAGGGAAGAAATCTTCCTACTCTCTTCCTCAGGTTGAAATGAAACACCAAGCCAAAAGCTGCAGATGAAGATCATGATTTCTGATCTTCCTCTGGTGGGATGACTTCCAAGAGGATTTGCAATGCTTCAGTTACCCTGACTGCAAAGATAAAAGCATACACATGGGAAATTTGGGTGGTGGGGAATGAGAGTGAAGAAGCAGGCAGGAAAACTACCTTAGCTGCTATAGAGCCTACTTTCATATACAGTTCATAGCAGTCATATATACCTAGTGTGTATTTCATTCAAATGTCTGATTCAGTTTTTTCTTTTTAACTATGTTTTCTTTGCCTCTGGTCCAAGAATACACATATACAATAGTAATGGAAGGGTATGAAGTTATAAAGTTGTCAAATAAAGGTCTGCATGTATTTAAAGGTTATCTTAAAGCTTCACTAATCTGTACCACTGCTTAGTTTTAACAAATTGCAGTGTTGAAATAGAAGTCTGAAAGAGTTCAAACAATTTAATTCAGCTATGCCAAGATCTGCCTGAGCTAAAAAAAAATAAAAATTAAAGAAAAAAGAAAAAAAGAAAGTATTATTAGAAATCTTTATGGCACTGTTAATTTACATATAAGAATAGTAAAAGAGCACTCTCTTATGACTTCTTTCGCTTGTCAGTTCTTTTTTTTTATTTGTAACCCATTTAAAGCAAGCAGGAATTGCTGTAAGACAAAGTTCTGATTTTCCTTGTCTAGCACTGCATGTCGGCATTTACAGCCGTGTAAAGCCAGGAGGGTAAAGCTGTGCAACTCACAGAAGATACAAACTGAAACTACTTTCCTGCTCTCCTGTTTAAGGCAGACTCTACCTTCTTTTGCTCTTCTCTCTGGAGGTCACCAGTTCAGTGCAAAGCCAGGTTGCCCTTAGACTATAAACTAGTGGGGTCAGAGAGGCTGAGAGTCAACAGGGGCTGCATTTCCCTTCCCTATCCATGGCAGCGACTTCAGAGTTGGGCTGAGCATGGCCAGGGTAAGGGCAGAAGGAACGCCAGCAGCAAGAAGCCAGCAGGGATTTACCCTTGCCATCCCACCCCTTCCATGTTTGAGGCTGAGCAAAGGAAGAGAAAGAAAAACAGACTTTCTGTCAAGCTGAGCTATAGTGTTACAGCTCTTGGAAAAGGGCACAGCAGCAGATTTAAAGCCTGGGCATCTCAAGAGCAGGCTGTGATCTTAATATCCTGTTCGACTAACTGGACCAAGCCACCTGCAGCAACACCCTGCGCTCACTGTGGCAGGAGGCGGCCACCACTCTTCCATTTCCATGTTGTAGTTTTTCTCTGTGCTGGGATGAAGAAATGCAGGAGCAATCAGACAAGTTGGTGGGGCTGGGGTGCTTGTTTGATTTTCTTGGTTGCAATATACACAGCATAAGACAATGCAAGGAGTATTTTCCCCTCCCAAAAAAAAGATGTCTCCAGTCAGTATCTCTATATCATCTGCTTTAAGCAGAACCTGGAGGTATAGGACCAGCTTCAAATTTTAACAAGACAACATATCATAACGGTAAAGATGACTTACACACACACACACATCCCCACCCCTTTGAACCCTAATTTTCCCTTTCAAGAAGAGAATTCACTGTAAATAGGTCCCTGGGGCCAATCTTTATAAAAACCCCAGATCTGATATCTATATAAGCACCACATAATGCTTGGGTGAGAAAGGAACACAGTAATTTACTGCACATGTATAAGACTGGACATGAAATCTGTGGCAGCAGAATGCTGAAATGATTTCCTGTGGAACTCAACATCACAAACTCAGCAAATAGAAACAAACTGAGCATACAACACTATGTCCTGTCTGAGGAAGTGTCATCCTTTGGTGTCTCTAAATAACCCTGAAAGAGATATTTTGTTATATCAACAGATCTCTTTTCTAGCATGGGCTATGGAAAAAGCAGGATTCAACTTTTAAACTCCTCACAATTCAATCCACTGTAAAGAAACAGGTGTTTTGAATATGAGTCTAAGGTTGGGTTTTGAACTGAGGAGGTCAAAATAGAAGCATTCTCATGCTGGTGCTGCATCCTTTTACACACTGATCAGCTTTGTAGGATTTGCTAGGCTCGATTTTTTTTCATTTTTACATTAGTTCTACAAAAAGCAAGAAAGCAGAGGTGAAAAGGAGCCTGTACTCCTTGAAAAATAGTTGTCCCAGCACATCTGGTGCTACAGTAAAATTTCTTCAGAAGAGGAGAGAGCAAAAATATTATTCTCACTGCAAAATACCACCCAAACCCTATTAACCTCACAAACTGTGAAGTTACCTTTTGCTCAATACAGAAATTTGATAAGGAGAACGGGCAGTGTAAATGTCACTAAGGACAGTCAAAATGTATGGAACAAAGATGTTTAGCCTTAGAGAGGATTTCTTGGGTAAACTATGCCAGGGCTCTGCTACTGTAAGCAGCCTGAGACCCCTTTGACAACTGTACTCATCTTCAGGCTGGGTCTTTCATGCCATTACTCATCCTAGCTGTTCAACATTACTCTCCTCTGATCCTTACAAAACCTATTCTGGATATCCTGTCTAGTCTTACACGGGGCTGGTCTGTACCCATGTGTTTTTGCGCCAATGTTGTCCTTAGATAGCACATGCTCCACGTAAGGTTTGTAAGCAGCAGTCATGTCTCATCTCTGAAGCTTGTCTGGGTAGCTGAGCAAGTCAAGCTTCCCAGCAAGCTGACTTTGCAAATGGGTAAAGAGAGCCCCATATCACTCTGTTCATGTGCTGAGCTGCACAGCTGAAGTAGCCTGGGAATAGTCTTGTTAGCATGATGCTGTGTTCAAACTAACAGGCTTTAACTTCTCCTGTGGTACTACACCAAGTGCTTTCTTGAAGTCTAAGTAGATTGGATCTATCACACTCTCCTTTGGAAAAATCTGTTATCTTCTCAGAGAAAGTTACCTGGTTAATCTGGCAAAAGTCTACCTCTGGTAAATTACAATTATTGTTTCAAGGTTAGAATACCAAGGTTGCAGCTGGCAATGACTTGACTTCTCTGTATCTCACAGAGGTACCTTAAGTGAATTTATCCTCATTCAATGCCTTTCAAAAATGCTCTCAGGCTATACAGTGGAGCTCCCTTAACACTCACAAAATAATGCCAGTTTAATGACTCCATGCAGAAGGTTTATTCCCTCTTCTGAGGAAAAGAAAAAAATTACCTTTTTATTTAACAAGTAAATCTCCACTCTGCTCCACCCCAAAACTGTCAACATCAGTTTTCTGTCATTACTGTTGTTATTTTGGGAATGCTAACTGCAAAGCAAACAAGCTGTTTCACCCACTAACTGGCATCCGCTGCTTTCCCCTCCAAGCCAGCACACTGTATCCATTCACACGTATTACACAGGCACCAGGCCTTTCTAGGAGGAGAATTTTGTATTATCTGAAAAGCTTTAAGATTCATCTCCATTGTCACAGCTGGCAGAAAAAGCTTCACATCTACCCAGTCTACCTTAAAGAGAATATTTTTTCCTCTCACCCAAGTTAACGTAGTTCAACACTGGCATCCTGTGGCCAGAAATTCAAGTAACTGCATTCCAAGACCTCTGAAACTTCACAGAAAATGCCAAAAATCTCTCAGGTTTGATAAGGGAAAATTTCCTAGTCCCTAAATGTCAAGGCTGAGAAATTATAAACAGACAAAAAGCAATTGTTTAATAGAATGTGCTTTTGTATACAGCTGTTTTCATTTTCAATGGAGCTTTTTATGCATTCCCAGGACACTGCAAGTAATTTATAACTTTATGGATATAAAATTAAGACAGCCAGAGTGTGCTAGCCTTAAACTAACATCTTTTTATGTAAATACTTTCTGCTTTATTGTCTATGGAATTCCCAGCCTGAATTGAGAAGGAAATGCATAGATGCCATATAGGATGTCACTATGTAACCTATATATACACACATATAGGAAGAACATATAAAAGGTTATAGTATTATATATATGTACAATTTCATTTTTTTATTGATTTTAAATCATCCCTTAAGACTGAAGCACAGAAAAAAATATGCATTTTTAATTCAGCACCTATACAAACAAACAACTTTTAGTTTAAATCATTCATGGATTGAGGGGGTTTTTGCAGTAAAAGATACTTTCTTTCAGTTTTGTTGAATATGCCATTCCTCAAATATTTTGCCTATATTCTTGTCTCACATTTTGAAAATTACCTCCATTTTGGAAACTTCCTATGATGTTGAGTAATAAAAAAGAGAAGAATAATGGGGAGTTGTAATAAGTGACATTGACTTCTTTCTAATTGACATGCTCCAAATAGCCCTTTTCCAACACACCAGAACGTCCATAAATGCTTTTGAAAACTTTCAGAAATGTTATAAAAATTCTTCTCAATGTGTTTCTGATGTGAAATACTACAGCCAAGTTACTCAAACGTCATTTTTCACAAAGCACAGAAACAATTTCCACAGAGGTGTGTCAGGCACAGTATATTTTACTATCATTTTGCCAGGAGCCACCACTGAGGACAATATCTCCATATCAAACCTGCCTGAGCCTTTCCCATTCCAAACACTACTCACTGGTCCACAGACACGTGGTCTCAGCAGG